>NC_136272.1:64784683-64857183 GCF_964187855.1 Myxine glutinosa | reverse complement strand
AGCAGCATTGCAGATATGGCCTAAACCAAAGCAATACACTATTTAAGGCATATTAAAACATGTAAAGCGGGGTTGCAGCTATGGCCTAAACCAAAGCAATACACTATTTAAGGCATATTAAAACATGTAAAGCGGGGTTGCAGATATGGCCTAAACCAAAGCAATACACTATTTAAGGCATATTAAAACATGTAAAGCGGGGTTGCAGATATGGCCTAAACCAAAGCAATACACTATTTAAGGCATATTAAAACATGTAAAGCAGCATTGCAGATATGGCCTAAACCAAAGCAATACACTATTTAAGGCATATTAAAACATGTAAAGCGGGGTTGCAGATATGGCCTAAACCAAAGCAATACACTATTTAAGGCATATTAAAACATGTAAAGCGGGGTTGCAGCTATGGCCTAAACCAAAGCAATACACTATTTAAGGCATATTAAAACATGTAAAGCGGGGTGGCAGATTTGGCCTAAACCAAAGCAATACACTATTTAAGGCATATTAAAACATGTAAAGCGGGATGGCAGATTTGGCCTAAACCAAAGCAATACACTATTTAAGGCATATTAAAACATGTAAAGCGGGGTTGCAGATATGGCCTAAACCAAAGCAATACACTATTTAAGGCATATTAAAACATGTAAAGCGGGGTGGCAGATTTGGCCTAAACCAAAGCAATACACTATTTAAGGCACATTAAAACATGCAAAGCGGGGTTGCAGATATGGCCTAAACCAAACCAATACACTATTTAAGGCATATTAAAACATGTAAAGCGGGGTGGCAGATTTGGCCTAAACCAAAGCAATACACTATTTAAGGCATATTAAAACATGTAAAGCGGGGTTGCAGATTTGGCCTAAACCAAACCAATCCACTATTTAAGGCTTATTAAAACATGTAAAGCGGGGTTGCAGATATGGCCTAAACCAAAGCAATACACTATTTAAGGCATATTAAAACATGTAAAGCGGGGTGGCAGATATGGCCTAAACCAAAGCAATACACTATTTAAGGCACATTAAAACATGCAAAGCGGGGTTGCAGATATGGCCTAAACCAAAGCAATACACTATTTAAGGCATATTAAAACATGTAAAGCGGGGTGGCAGATTTGGCCTAAACCAAACCAATACACTATTTAAGGCATATTAAAACATGTAAAGCGGGGTGGCAGATTTGGCCTAAACCAAAGCAATACACTATTTAAGGCATATTAAAACATGTAAAGCGGGGTTGCAGATATGGCCTAAACCAAAGCAATACACTATTTAAGGCATATTAAAACATGTAAAGCGGGGTGGCAGATATGGCCTAAACCAAACCAATCCACTATTTAAGGCATATTAAAACATGTAAAGCGGGGTTGCAGATATGGCCTAAACCAAAGCAATACACTATTTAAGGCACATTAAAACATGTAAAGCGGGGTTGCAGATATGGCCTAAACCAAAGCAATACACTATTTAAGGCATATTAAAACATGTAAAGCGGGGTTGCAGATATGGCCTAAACCAAAGCAATACACTATTTCAGGCATATTAAAACATGTAAAGCAGGGTTGCAGATATGGCCTAAACCAAAGCAATACACTATTTAAGGCATATTAAAACACGTGAAGCGGGGTTGCAGATATGGCCTAAACCAAAGCAATACACTATTTCAGGCATATTAAAACATGTAAAGCAGGGTTGCAGATATGGCCTAAACCAAAGCAATACACTATTTAAGGCATATTAAAACATGTAAAGCGGGGTGGCAGATATGGCCTAAACCAAAGCAATACACTATTTAAGGCATATTAAAACATGTAAAGCGGGGTTGCAGATTTGGCCTAAACCAAAGCAATACACTATTTAAGGCATATTAAAACATGTAAAGCGGTGTGGCAGATATGGCCTAAACCAAAGCAATACACTATTTAAGGCATATTAAAACATGTAAAGCAGGGTGGCAGATTTGGCCTAAACCAAAGCAATACACTATTTAAGGCATATTAAAACATGTAAAGCGGGGTTGCAGATATGGCCTAAACCAAAGCAATACACTATTTAAGGCATATTAAAACATGTAAAGCGGGGTTGCAGATATGGCCTAAACCAAAGCAATACACTATTTCAGGCATATTAAAACATGTAAAGCAGGGTTGCAGATATGGCCTAAACCAAAGCAATACACTATTTAAGGCATATTAAAACATGTAAAGCGGGGTTGCAGATATGGCCTAAACCAAAGCAATACACTATTTAAGGCATATTAAAACATGTAAAGCGGGGTTGCAGATTTGGCCTAAACCAAAGCAATACACTATTTAAGGCATATTAAAACATGTAAAGCGGGGTTGCAGATTTGGCCTAAACCAAAGCAATACACTATTTAAGGCATATTAAAACATGTAAAGCGGGGTTGCAGATATGGTCTAAACCAAAGCAATACACTATTTAAGGCATATTAAAACATGTAAAGCGGGGTTGCAGATATGGCCTAAACCAAAGCAATACACTATTTAAGGCATATTAAACATGTAAAGCGGGGTTGCAGATTTGGCCTAAACCAAAGCAATACACTATTTAAGGCATATTAAAACATGTAAAGTGGGGTTGCAGATTTGGCCTAAACCAAAGCAATACACTATTTAAGGCATATTAAAACATGTAAAGCGGGGTGGCAGATTTGGCCTAAACCAAAGCAATACACTATTTAAGGCATATTAAAACATGTAAAGCGGGGTTGCAGATTTGGCCTAAACCAAAGCAATACACTATTTAAGGCATATTAAAACATGTAAAGCGGGGTTGCAGATTTGGCCTAAACCAAAGCAATACACTATTTAAGGCATATTAAAACATGTAAAGCAGGGTTGCAGATTTGGCCTAAACCAAAGCAATACACTATTTAAGGCATATTAAAACATGTAAAGCAGGGTTGCAGATATGGCCTAAACCAAAGCAATGCACTATTTAAGGCATATTAAAACATGTAAAGCAGGGTTGTAGATATGGCCTAAACCAAAGCAATACACTATTTAAGGCATATTAAAACATGTAAAGCGGGGTTGCAGATTTGGCCTAAACCAAAGCAATACACTATTTAAGGCATATTAAAACATGTAAAGCAGGGTTGCAGATTTGGCCTAAACCAAAGCAATACACTATTTAAGGCATATTAAAACATGTAAAGCGGGGTTGCAGATTTGGCCTAAACCAAAGCAATACACTATTTAAGGCATATTAAACATCAACATGTGAAGAGGTTTGCAGATTTGCTGTGATCTGTGACTTTGCAGTCACTTGTAGCGCTCAGTTATAGGTCAGCTGAATGTAATTCATGTTTTTTTTGCATTTCAAAACTGTTGAAGACTCCGAGACTGGGTCGTTGGTAAAAAATATCGTTTTCACCTGATCAGTTCAGTTTTTAATTAGAATTTGTGTTACTAGGGCATGCCCGTACTATATATATATATCTAAAATTATATCCCCCCCCTCTATTTACATGAAATGGTTTGGTCCATTCACAAAGCCAAAGCGAACGGCTTGCGAGTACGGTGACAATCCCCCCCCTCTATTTACATGAAATGGTTTGGTCCATTCGCAAAGCCAAAGCGAACGGCTTGCGAGTACGGTGACAATCCCCCCCCCTCTATTTACATGAAATGGTTTGGTCCAAAGCGAACGGCTTGCGGAGTTTGGTAAATAAATCGCCATAGCTCGGTAACTACTTCTCCGATTAATATGAAACCTTGAAAAGGCACATCCTCGGGTCCCCAGCAATATACCTGGCAAGTTTCAAGTATATCGGACCCGTGGTTGTCGAGAAACAGCGGTCACAGACAAACACACATACACACACACACATACACACACACATACACACACACATACACACAGAGATTACTGGAATTATAGATAGATAAACTACTGACAAGGCCTTCCAATTCCATTCTCAGTCCAGACATAGAAGCATTACGTTGGGTACGTCTTACAGTTATTAGTCCATCTCATACAAAAGGGTTTTTGCACTTTTGATAAATCTGGCAACTGCAGTGTGAACAACATGGGTCACCGCTTTGTCGGCAAGGACAGCGCTTTGTTGCACAGGATTTGCAGGTAGTGGGGGAAATCGTCAGGAAGGATCTTTTGATTCTTGCATGGTTTCATAAGAACGTCTTCATAATAGAAACCAAAGTTCCTTGCATCAAGTTGACGACCATTCAGACAATGAAGTTGAAGGAAGGTTCCATAGAAAGCCCTGAGAATGTGTCCCCTTGTTGCTCGGCTTGTTGGAGGTAAATTGATGATGGTCTTTTTGCTGTGGTGGTGGAGATAATACCGTAGATCGTCCATGGTTTTGAATGACGCTCCTGGTTTGTAGGCCTGAACCAGATACTCTTCCACCATGCCAAAGTCAATGTTGTCTGGGTCATTCCCAAAATCCTTCAGGTATTTTGCTGGATTTACTTTCAGGCCAGCTGGTTTGGTTCCGAACTTGCTCGTGCTATCACAACCAGTCAGTTGATGAACTGCTGGGAGAATTTTACACGGATTTGCTCCCAGTCTGTTGCCAAGTGTGTGGACTGGGATGTACCTAGTAGTGTCACCAACTCCAGCTCTCATCCAAATTTCCTGTAATCCATGTGATTTTAGAATTCTCCAGAAGTGTAATACAAGCACAAGAATGTCAGTGTCATTTGAAAGGACAACCAGTCTGTTGCTCCAGAACCTACAGCATGCATAGCATGTGGAAGAAGTCCAACATCAGCCTCCTCTATATCAATGTCCAAATCAGGCAATGGAACTGGAGCATTGCTGTTGAAACTACCCTTGCAGGGCTCAATAACTGTCTCGCCTTCAATACCTGTTCCACTGACTATAATATCTCTATCAGCCTCGATGTTCTTCAGGATAAATTGTTTTAGAAGCTTCTGTACCTCTACTTTATTATCCGATGACGCCCAGAAAGCATCCATACAAACAGGTAACTTTGTCTCTTCACTCAGATGACATATCAATTGGAGCACCACAGCATCTCCTGACTCTTTCACTGTCTTTAACAGATCCTTGCACTTAAGTATCAAATATGTAGTCGATCCGCTCAGCATTTGGGCACATAAGTTGTACCATCTCAACAAATTTGCTGCACAGGTCAGCAAAGGTTCCTGCAGAAGGTAGCTTCATCCATCGCATCCATGCCATTACATCAACCAAGGAGGTTGTCTTGCCTCCCTCCCACCCACTAATTGAGGCAAATGACTCGTTTTCCCCATCATTCAAGCTTTTCTCAAGTTCATGGCAGAGGTCATTCTTGGTGGGCTTTTTCGTCAGATCAGCGTCATCAAACAGGTAAGAAGAATCTACCAGGTCATACCATCGCGAAACCACCACGCTCCTAATAACTTTGCCAATGCAATGGATTTATACTACTACATTTTGTGTCGCCCATTATAGGTACCATTTCAGCAATTCGCATACAATATCCTCACCTGAAGCTGATATATTCTTTCTCTGATACAGGAAATGTGAGAAAATGTCGGATGATCGATCAGTATACAGGGCTCATTCCATTTTGTTCATGTAACTTCTGTTGGGGGGATTCCCAAATCAGTAAACCCAATGGGGATTTACCGGTGCCTGATACATTTCAATTCAAATAAAAAAAGAAATCGTTGTTATACTAAAAAAAAACTTGGTTTGCCTGAAAAGAAGTTTAGGAAATTGCTATTTTTGACTCAAAACTTTCTATTTCAACAAGAACAAGACTTCAAATTTCTAGCTGCACCGAGTAATATAATTGACCTTGTAATCCGTCAGCCAGGTCTAATATACGGCTTAAACCCTTTAAAATTCTTTTTTTCTCTAGTCTAAAACATTACGTATTATTTTAAACCACTTTTTAAAAACTGGATATGAACTTCTGTTTTCCGTGTCATGGATGCCATTTTTTTTGCACATTTGAGATTTTTGTCCAAATTTCAAACAGCCACCGAAGGGTCAATTTGTAGGATTTGATTGAAATTCTTTTTTTAAACTTTGCTGACATGCCCTTCTCAAAATGATTAATAAAACGTTTTTATCTAAATTATAACTTTTCCAAACCGGGTCATTAGTTCTCAAGGTCGTGAATTTTGGGCACCCCCCTCCTGACGTCATAGTTTGACCTCTGGTGACCTCAATAATCGACCAATCAGATTAATTCATATTGCATCTTGTAGCTGACATTACAAGCTTCATTTTCAGGTACAACTTGCTATGTTATGCTGATTATCTGTGGCTCCAGGTCATAATTAATTTGCCCTACCCCTAATTTTCAAGGCCTTTTTGACTTTTCGGATTTTACACAAAACCATGAATTTCTCACTTATTGCCGTGTTTCAGACAGTCTACCCTCGCTAATATGATGTCCCACCTGGTCCTCTCAGCAAATTCGGTGGGGAACCTCGGGGCCCTTTTTTGCACACAGAACCCCCTCAGCCCCTGAATCAAGTTGCATTGTATAACATCAGGATGTCAAGTTTTTGGCAAGAGCTGCTTTGTGTCGAGTGAATGAAAGATAAAGATGTCACAGGTAAGAAACAAAGAGCTGTGATGAAGGTCTTGCCGGACATGTAGAGGGGATCCAAATTGACATTCACTGCGAATTCCGATAGATCCCTGTGTTCAATCCCAGAGATAGAGAGACGAGCATCTTTTGTCGCCAAGAGATGCACAGACGGTGCTTTCCTGCCATGAAAGACATTTCAACAAGTTGCTTCCTGTGTGAGACATTGACTTTTTCTTTTGTATGCAATTTTTCTGGGACAAATGATGTATAATTGTCTCACATTGTTCCAAAGGACCAAACAATAACTCGCCAGTGCACCCTTGTGACCTTTTGAGAGGAGGTTCAGCATCTTGTCGATGGAAATGTCATCGTGGCCTTTTACACCTTGTCTCAACTGTTATGCAATTATTGGCGGATAAAATGGAACTCCAACATGTCAACACGGTCCCCATTGGCCAGATCATCCTCACAGTGACTTTTGGGGTTGTTCGACAACTGCGTCACGTCTCCCGGTATTCATCTATCTGACCTTGTGCTATTCATCGGTGGTTTAAACATACAAAATGACTTCGTCCATTTGCTGCGACAGTTACAAAGATGGCGATTGTGTTTACAGAGAATAAACGATTACGTGGAGCATCCAGTCCTTGGAACGAGGCACGCCGAGGTTGTATTTTTCCAATGAATACAGTATCTGTACTATAGGAGAACCCGTGTGTGTGTCGCAATTTTTCTCACAGATGGCCGAATGGCTGACCACAATCTTGTGAACCCCACTTTACTTATCACCACTCCTTGTCCTCCTTCTCCTCCGACTACACCAGTGTGGACATTTCAATAGCGTTGACTGAACTCTGGTTTACAAAACCTCATTTCTGATTTTCCCTGGAACACGACTCCCTCTCCTCGGGCGATGTCTCTATCTCTCCTCGACTGAAGTTCTTGTGTATTTATAAGCATGTCTATGTAAGAGCGACACCGATTGGTTCATCAGTCATGACGTATTGGTATTCTGAACACCCATTGGTTGACTCAGTCAGCACTATCACTGGCTGTGATTGGCTGGAGCGGAGTTAATTGCTATGACGCACCATTTACATCAATACCTTGGGGTGGGGAGTGGGGGTGAGGATGGTGGTCCCTCAAAGCCGGGGACTCATCATTTGCAGACATACTATGGACAGCGGTCGGGGCAACTCCTTTAATCTTTCCATGTTCAAAGAGAATGAAAGAATGTACAAATTCCTTTTGACTACACAATGTAGGGTCCGTGTAATGGATGAAGGTTGCAGTCATGTGACATTCTTGTAGGTATTTTTTTAAGTTTGTTACCTAAGCCACCTAAGATGGGCGGAGTTTATGTATTCACCCTTGTCTGTTTGTCTGTCAACAGGATATCTCAAAAAGTTATGACGGATTCTTATGAAACTTGGTGGATGGGTTGGGTGTGTTAAACGAAGATTTTTTTGGGGATTTTGTTGAAGAATGAAGATCCGAATCCGAACCGGGATCTGAGAATTTTAAAAGTGATTCTTCACCATTGAGTGATAGAGCTAAAACCGACATATGAATGAATGAATGAATGATCGTTTTAAGGCCATTTTTCTCGCTAGAGCGGGGGTTACCCTTGCGGGCGTCATGACAATCATGGTTCCCTGTTTGAAGCAATGTTTTTATGGCCGGATGCCCTTCCTGACGCCAACCCTGAGACGTCTCTTACGATGTGCAGGGATACGGTGGACCTATTCTAAATCGGGATACACACCGGGATCATTCATCCCAGCAAGCTGGTACTCAATTTGCCGACCTCAGAAGGATGACAGGCTGAGTCAACCCCCTGGCGTTAATTCAGCGATCGACCAGAATTCAAACTCGGGATCCTAGGATCCCAACCCAGCACCCTAACCGCTAAGCCAACATGGGGATTCAAACTCAGGATCCTAGGATCCCAAACCGGCACCCTAACCGCTAAGCCAACACCGGGATTCGACATGTAGCCTGATATTTCAAGAAGTTCTGGACAGATTCTGATGAAACTGGGTGGACATGTTGCGAGTTTGACAAGGAAGAATTGATTAAATTTTGGTGAAGATCCCAATCCCAATCCGGATCTGCGTACTTTAGAATATTAAATTTTTTAGGTGATTCTTCACCATTGAAAGATAGGGCCAAAAACGATATCGAGCATGATATTTCAAGAAGTTCTGGACGGATTCTGATGAAACTGGGTGGACATGTTGCGAGTTTGACAAGGAAGAGTTGATTCAATTTTGGTGAAGATCCGAATCCGGATCTGGGTACTTTAGAATATTAAAATTTTAGGTGATTCTTCACCATTGAAAGATAGGGCCAAAAACGATATCGAGCATGATATTTCAAGAAGATGTGGACGAGTTATAACAAAACTTGTGTGGGTGATTTGGGTAAATGACAAGAACAAGCTGCCGATTCGATTTTTGTTCAGGTCTGAATCCCGATCCGGCCTATCAGTGGATCCCAAAACGTAAATTGTTCATCTGGTGGATGTATGCTCTCTATACCGAGTGTCGTTCTAGTTTCCCAAATAATTATGTCTCATTTACCAGTGTGTACATGAACACCACAAAATAATGTAAAACGACCCGATGAGTGCTCCTGATGTAACAAACATTTCACCATAAACTAATATGCGCTATTCTGGAACCTGAAGGTATCTGCTTGAGATGATGAACGTTTCTATTATAGATCCAAGACAGAGTTCCAGTGCCTGAGGGTCTCTCAATGCATCATGATGTGTTCCTTGCATTTCCATTTTCTTTCCTGTGCCGCTATGTTGTTGATTCTGACATTTCCCAGACATTATGCAGTGTGGAACCTGCTCGCATGGCTCCGTGAATAATTGAGGAGGCAGCGGGTTCTACAGCCCACTCAGGGGGCCAAAGGTGTAGCTGCTGTGACCTCGGTATACGCCTCCACCCCACTCTGGGTTTGTGGTCCTTCAAGGAAGATGTTCCCGACTCCTACACTCGGATCTGTGAATTGTTCAATAGTTATTTGTGTGCAATGCAATTGTATTTGGGGCAGTTAGGAGGGCCTAGAGGACACTCGTCTGTGAGCCTGGATTTGAATCCCGACCAAGCTGAAAACTGTCATCTTGGTGTCTTGCAGGGCAGCAGGGCATCATTGTGTATCCCGTCACTCGGATGGAAGATAAACTGAGAGTCCTGTGTGCCAGCAATAGTTCGTGGACATTAAAGACCCCACGGTGTCCTTTGCGAAGAGCCGGCGAGCTATCACCAGCACCCTGAACAAATTTCAAATTCCTGCTCCATCCTACAGACGGCCTTGCATCAGCTGCACAGCTGCACTTCACAGAGGTGCATTTGGCCCTATACTGTCTGCCTTATGATGCATACAAAATAAGAAGGATATACAGTATGTCAATGCTAATGGTATATATTATATATATACATTCCATCAACATTGACATACCAGGAATAAGCGATAAATACGTAGGTACATAATACTGTAAATAGAAGTTTTATGATAATTAGATTAATGACCAGGATTAAATAATTAAATTGATATATACACAAAGAATTAAGTTAAGCACCCCCCCCGTTTTTTTACAACCTCGCACATTACAAGTTTGTTGTCGTCAAAACAGTGTAATATACCCATGTTATTGCTATATTTTCTGGAGAAGTGATATTATGGTCACATAAAAACATAACAATCATGCCGTTTTCAATATTTTATTCTGAATAATTTAAGGTGAAATTTTTTGGGAATTTTAGGCATATTTTCACCTCAATTTAAGTATGGAGCTATAGGTCCATCACGGACAGTGTGGATGACGTTTATGTTTTCTAACGTACAGTCATTGTTCTGAGAAGACCTCTAGCGATCTTTGCGTCAATAACGTGTGTAGGACCCACGTGATCGGATCACTGACTCAACCCTACGTCTCATAGACCCTGTAAGCCGTCGTATGCGTTGCTGTGGCAGGTTGTTCCATTCCCGATGTAATGCACGTTCCAATTCATCCAGATTGGCTATTGGAGGGACCATCTTCGCAATTTGTCGTCCCAACATGTCCCGAACGTGCATTACATCGGGAATGGAACAACCTGCCACAGCAACGCATACGACGGCTTACAGGGTCTATGAGACGTAGGGTTGAGTCAGTGATCCGATCACGTGGGTCCTACACACGTTATTGACGCAAAGATCGCTAGAGGTCTTCTCAGAACAATGACTGTACGTTAGAAAACATAAACGTCATCCACACTGTCCGTGATGGACCTATAGCTCCATACTTAAATTGAGGTGAAAATATGCCTAAAATTCCCAAAAAATTTCACCTTAAATTATTCAGAATAAAATATTGAAAACGGCATGATTGTTATGTTTTTATGTGACCATAATATCACTTCTCCAGAAAATATAGCAATAACATGGGTATATTACACTGTTTTGACGACAACAAACTTGTAATGTGCGAAGTTGTAAAAAAACGGGGGGGGTGCTTAACTTAATTCTTTGTGTATATGTGGGAAAATTACCATCCCAGACCAGGAATTGAACCCAGGTCCTCTGGAGCAGGCCGTTGGTGCTGCTATGATTGGCAGCGAGTGCCCTTGGTCAGGGTCGCCCAGATGGCTCAGATGGCAGAGCACTGGTACGGTTCACCAGAGGACCTGGGTTCGATTCTTGATCTGGGCACGTAATTTTCCCACAAATGTCAATTTATATATCTACCATATAAAACACAATGTGTGTGTGTGCGTCCCCCTTCATAAAGCTAGGTTTTAAAGGCTTTTAGGAGGGATTTGAGTGGTGGGGGGTTCGGGGGGGTTCGGGGCAATCTTTGAACACGACTGTGTGTCAACCGGTCAGAAGACCTAAAAGACTCTGAGGACCAAAAAGACGCCGAAGACCCAATGGACCTCAAAGACCCAAAATACCCCAAAGACACAAAAGACTGAAAAGACCCTCAAGACCCAATGGACCCCAAAGACCCAAACAACCCCAAGGACCCAAATGACAGAGGACCCAAAAGACCTCAAGGACTCAGAAAATCCAAAATACCCCGATAGTCCCAAAAGACCGAAAAGACCCTGAAGACCCAATGGACCCCAAACACCCAAAATACCCCGAAGACCCAAAAGACTCAAAGCACTCTGAAGACTGTCACAGACCCAAAATACCATGAAGACCCAAAAGACCCTGAGGACTCCAAAGACACAAAAGACTGAAAACGACCCAAATGGACCTCAAATACCCAAAATATCCCAAAGACCAAAAAGACCCTGAAGACCAAATGGGCCCCAAACACCCACAATACCCTGAAGACACTGAAGACTGTTAAAGACCCAAAATACTCCAAAGACCCAAAAACCACAAAAGGCCCCAAGATCCTAAAAGGCCATGAAGATTCTAAAGACCCCAAAGACCCTTAAAGACCCTGAAAACCCATAAACACCCTGAAGACCCCAAAGACCCTTAAATACCCCAAAAAGACCCCGAAGACTGTTCAACACCCCAAATACCCATAAATACCCTGAAGACCCAAAATAACCCAAAGACCCTTAAAGACCCCGAAGACCCCAAGGACCCAGAGGACTTAAAACACCGACAAGTCCCTGAAAACCCAAAATACCCCAAATACACCAAGACCCTTAAAGATCCAAAAGACCACAAAAACCCAAAAGATCCTGAAGACCCAAAATTCCCCAAAGACCCATAAATACCCCGAATACCCAAAGGACCACAAAGACCCAGATGACCCAAAAGACTCTGAAGACTGTTAAAGACCCAAATGACCACAAAGACCCAAAATACTCCAAAGACCAAAAAATCACAAAAGGCCACAAGATCCTAAAAGGCCATGAAGATTATAAAGACCCCAAAGACCCTGAAAGACCCTGAAAACCCATAAACACCCTGAAGACCCAAAATACCCCAAAGACCCTTAAATACCCCAAAAAGACCCTGAAGACTGTTCAACACCCCAAATACCCATAAATACCCTGAAGACCCAAAATAACCCAAAGACCCTTAAAGACCCTGAAGACCCCAAGGACCCAGAGGACTTAAAAGACTGACAAGTCCCTGAAAACCCAAAATACCCCAAATACACCAAGACCCTTAAAGATCCAAAAGACCACAAAAACCCAAAAGATCCTGAAGACCCAAAATTCCCCAAAGACCCATAAATACCCCGAATACCCAAAGGACCACAAAGACCCAGATGACCCAAAAGACTCTGAAGACTGTTAAAGACCCAAATGACCACAAAGACCCAAAATACTCCAAAGACCAAAAATACCCCAAAGACCTTTAAATACCCTGAAGACTGAAAAAATCTAAAAGACCGTGAAGACTGAAAAGACCCCGAAGACCCAAAGGACCCAAATAACCTTAAAGACCAAAAAGAGCCCGAAGACCCAAAATATCCCGGTTACTGAAAGGATCGAAAAGACCGAAAAGACCCCAAAATACACCAATACCCAATATATCCAAAATACCCTTAAAGACCAAGAAGACCCCAAAAATCCCAAAGACCAAAAAGACCCTGAAGACCCAAAATACCCCATAGACCTTTAAATACCCCAAATATCCAGATCGAGGACCCAAAATACTCGAATGACTCAAAAGACCTTGAGGACCCAAAAGACTCAAATGACCCAAAAGATGCCGATGAACCAGAAGACCCAAAAGACACAAAAGATGCTGAAGACACTGAAGACCCAAAATACCCCAATTACCTAGAGGACACAAAAGACCCCAAGGACACAAAAGACACCAAGGACTCCAAAGACCCAAAAGAAGAGTAATTATGCCTCTTACATTGGAATTGTAGACGGTGGCTTGCAAACTGAGCCTCAAGGTCGGTGTACAGAAGCGGTATTTTTTTAATCACAATAAATAATCCAAATTTATTAAATCACAAGTTGAGGCATTTATATATACATATATACAGGGTGGTCCAGAAACCCTGGGCACATTTTGCAGAACGATACCTGTAACAAACAACTAAGTTTATTATTGTTATTTGGTACAAAACAAAACATGATTACTCATAAATGGATGTGACCGTTTCAACACGCACAGGCATCACGTGCTATGCAACAGGGTGACGTGCATCACGTGATATGGAGTGGGGTGAGTTTTGCTCACTGTGCTGCACATGTTTGTCTTTGCATTAGTTCAGTTCATTGTGAATTAGACGCCCTAATATGACGGAGAATATTGTGAGACAGAAAATTCGTGCTGTACGCTTGTATTCTGTATCTGGAAATTCGGCTGAAGTTCACAGACAACTTGTCAAAGAATGTGGCACCGACGCAATTGACAGAAGAACCATCGGCAGAATAAACAAGCAGTTTGATTAAACCAGCAGCATTCTTCCAAAACAGTCACCAGGTAGGCCTCGTACTGTTTGAAATGAGGAAAGCAGAGCGGTCATTCAACAACAACCCAGCAGTAACACACCATTATCAACTCGTCGTTTATCGAACATCACCAACATAAGCCGATCATCAATTCGAAGAATAATAAAATACCTTAATGCAAAACCGCACATACCCAGATTAATTCACCAACTATCTGAGGATGATTTTGATGGGCGTGTTGAGGCATGTGAGACATTGCTTGGGTTAATGGATATGGACAATGATTTTCAGAAAAGGATCTTGTGGACATATTAATCCAAGTTTACTTCATCTGGTTCTGTGAATCGACAAAATAGTGTGATATGCGCAGTAGACAACCCACCATTTACTGTTGAGCACAACGTCCAGTATCAAGCTAGTGTGTCCGTCTGGGCAGGCATTTCTTCTGGAGGCATTGTTGGACAAATATTTTTCGAAGAAAATGTGAATGCTGCAAATTACCTTCTAATGATGGAGCAGCATGCATTTCCACTCAATGATGGCCAAATGTGGTTCATGCATGATGGTGCGCCTGCTCATTAAGCTGCCAGTGTACGCTTGGCCCTTGATTTGAACTTTACAGAGAAATGGATTGGCCGTCATGGTCCGATTGAATGGCCGCCACGGTCTTGTGATTTAACATCCTGTGATTTCTTCCTTTGGGGTTTCCTCAAACACAAAGTGTATGCGAGGAATCCTACGACCCTTACATTACGGATGAAACAATTCTTCCATAATAAGACTGCTGCCTTAACGACTGAAACATGCAGAACTGCGTGTCAGAGTGTTTCGTCATGGATACAGCTGTGCATAGACAATGAAGGAAAGCAGCTTGAACATTTGAACTGATCTGTTTCATGGATATTAGACTGATTACACTGTTTAACGAGTAATCATGTTTTGTTTTGCACCAAAGAACAATAATAAACTTAGTTGTCTGTTGCAGGTATCGTTCTTCAAAATGTTCCCTGGGTTTCTGGACCACCCTGTAGATATATATATATGTCGGTCGAAGACCTCAAGGGAAGGAAGAAGAAGAAGAATCAGAGCAACAATGTTTAATGGGATCGATTACAAACACACAGTGTGGAGCGAGGCTCAAGAATGCACCGCCTAACACGCAGCGGGCAATTTCTCAAGACACTCGCTGAAAAATAAGTGGAAAGGCATTTCATTTATAGCAAAATATTAGACAAGAATCTGCGCTGAAGACATAGCACTACTGGACCATAAGGACAACACCTCCCATTGTCCCGTCCTATAGAAGGTCAAATTTAGACAACAAGATGTAAGCATAATGATAGGCTACGCTTTTTTTGGCTATCTATCTAAACATATCAGACCCGAGCGCAGGCCGAAGTAAATATTCTTATACACTAGGCTAAATGGTAGATGAAGATTGGATACGTCCTTGGTTTAGGAGACATACTAAACACTACGAAGATATATAATTAATTATTCCCTTTGTGAAGGAGGCGTTTGGATGACATGTTTTTCCTGTACGTGGGTCGAGAGCATTTTATCTACTGTTTGGCACATTCATTCAAGGACTAATTTACTAGGCTAAGGATCCACCCTGCACGTTGAGCCTCGAAACCACATTTTGTCCACTCACCTCTGTCTGCATTTGAGTTCAAATCAGTTTTCAGAAGCACGATATATAATTTCAGATGTTATGATCAATTGAGTCATTTAGTTTAAACCTTAATGGCTGACAGTTCCTTCCTTTGTCTTTACAAGACAACTCCTTGGAAAGACACCGTATACCCCAGTGGTCAGCATCCCAATTTAGTCACATGCTTGGCACGACATAGCGTCACGCATGCTCAAGAAAGATATCGGCCCTAACTGGTCGTCTACATTCAACGTATGAATTGTTAGCCATAATTCGCGACGACGACGCCTGGGTAAGAGATTGCTGCCGCCCGGCCAGATTCCGAATCCACCCTCGTTCCGGCGTAGGTGCGACCCGGTTGCCAGCCAGATTTAGGGGCCCTCCATATGCAGGCGTGGTCCTCGCGAATTAGGGCAAACAATCGACGTCCAATGCCATCAAGCCTTGTACATGTGATTGCTCTGTGGAAGAAAAGGAGGCACATTCGTCATCACCAATATCCATCTCCTCATAATCTGTGTCAACGTCAGTATTCAAAGTGTTGGGTGTTTTAAGCTGAGACGATCCCAAAGTGGTTGTTACGGGTGGTGTAAGTGGTGGTGAGGGTGGTTCTTCCGGATATCCCAGATACATGTTTTGCCATCCGCTCCTTACTGCTGGTATAATAGCAATGATTTTTAAAAGAACCTACACTTTCTAAATCACAGGTTAAATCATCCCAACTACAATCATCATTATCAGAATCCCAAGCATCAATAGGTTCATCGTTTTCCCCACATACTCCTTCCTTTTCTGCCAATTCGTTCCATTACTAATGCGAAACTATCTATTCGCCAATCATTCATAATACATAAGAGGCGTTAGCCAGTCCACGCAAGGGAATTTCAACACAAGTATTACAGTCATCACAAACATCGATGCAGGCATCAGCCAGTAGCCAGTTCCCACATGGGATTAACACAAGTATCACAGTCATCATCACAAAATTTAATACAAAATTCTGAAGCGCTGGTCACATCTGCCTTGTTGAAGGACCCATTCAGATCGACGGCCTCTGTGGTCAAGATCATGGTCTTCCGACGGCGGTTTCTTCATTGTCCATCCTGAAAAATACTTTCTTACACACACCATGATCAAATTCCTAGCCCCCCGTCCCACTAATTGGCATTTAGTTACCTTATCTCTCAGATGGTTGGCTTATTCATAGCCGCATTTCCTGTGTCGTGTCTGGAAATTCAAATGCCATATTTACTTTCACCAATTTCCGAAAATACCTTCCTTTTAATCATCTTCCCTACATCTAATAATACATGATTTACCAAATTTACCTTGGGAAAAATGGATCCCAGATAACAAGTCCCTCCCCACTGGTCGGGTAAGTATGGATATGCTTTATTTCCGCAAATAAACATTACTCCATGGGGTGGGATAAGGGCCGAGGCCATGCATTTACCGATCTCAACGCGGGTGGCGCTTGGTGCTCCCCAAGATATGGTTAGCTTGGTTACGTTATGCTGGGCTTGGTCATCTATGGTTATTACAAGGGGGCCTCCCTTTTCTCTCCCTCTGGTGTCGGATGGCAGGGTATGGGTACATTCCGAGGTTCCCATCTGAACGTGTCCCTTTCCTATAAGACACACCCGTTCCTTTTGCTCTGTCACCCAGACTGGATCAGGTGGTTTGTCTAACAAAGCCTGCTTAATGGGTGGGGTATATCGAAACTCCCGGGAACACACTGCTGGGGATTTTGGGCCTATCAGTTCCAAGGTTGTGGTCAGACATGGGGTACGCAAGGGTCCTGAGCACATATCTCGTAGGGACAGGGGCAGCACTACCATTTCTATCCCTGTCGTACTGGTGTGGGGAAAATGCATGCACATCCAACAACGTGATCGGTTCTGTACCTTCGCCATTGCACGGGTCACTGTCCAATACGTATTTTCCTTTGGCTTTTTCCTGCTTTCGATCCGTCGGTGCGGAATTAATATGTATGAGATGCATGGTGGCCTATAGTCGTAGGGGGTCTGTGACGTCATGAATTCACATTGTAGTATCAGAGTAGTGCCGCTGTTCAGTAATACATGCGTGGTTAAATTGTTTGAGTCCTTTCCCCATTTGTAACCTGGCCTGGCCATGTTTACTATTGGTGCGCTGCCTTGTCGTGGCGCTTGCTTCAGACGACTGAGGGCAGCAAAACCTGTCTTCCTTCCATGTGAGTCTGTGTACAACGCCCTCCACATTATCCGTGTCCATACGTCTTCCTTCACATGGCAGCAGGGTATATTTATCCTCTGACCCCAGATAACTCTCTGCCGGTAGACCTTAACGGTTTGGTCGCCATATGCATATGTCTCCGTGTTCGCCCATGCCCTCGTGTCCCCAGTGCTGGCAAAGCAGTATATTAAACTAAGTGTGATTGCCACCCCTAACAGGCGGTGGTGCAGCATCCTCGATCTGTGGTGGTGCGTTTGAGGTGTCTGTGTTTGTGGGTATGGCCAACTTACAATGTGTGGCATGTACCCAGGACGACTTGCCCTCACAAAACACCGCTGTTGGTGTGATCAGAAGAACTTGGTATGGCCCCGTCCACCTTGGTTCGAGCGCAGTCTTACGGGTGAAATGCTTCACCAGCACGTAATCTCCTGCCTCGACGGTGTGGATAGGCTTGCTTGTTGGCTCCGGTAGGGCCTCCCGAACGCGTTCATGTATGCTGCGTGCCACATGGGATAGACCTATGCAAAACTTTAAAAACATGTCATCCATGATAGGTAATTCAAGGGCTGCCATATCCACTGGCGCCGATACCGTTGACATATAGCGCACGAGCGACAGACCATGGTAACCACAGTCGAAAGGCCTGGTGCTGCCCAGGTGGAAGTGACCTGCCTCATCACCCCCCTATGGCACACATGGCCATTTTGATGCGCCATGCGTGCCAACCATGGCAATAAAGCTCGCGGTGCCACGGGTTTGTCATTAATCGTCCACATTTGTCCTTCTGCGGGGCGCTGAGCTCCCAATTTAATCCAATCTTGATGTTCTACGTTTGAGGCCGCGGCTTGTAATTGTATTACATCGAACTCTGTAGGTGCGGATGTCGGAACGTCTGTCTGGGCAGTCGCTTTAGCGCCCTGTTTGCGCGTAACTACTGGCATATTATACCCAACTTGTTGGTTTGCCGCTAGTGCTGCTGCTCCGTCGGCTCGGGCGTTTCCACGGGCCACAGCGTCGTCTGTACGCTGGTGACCTCGGCATTTAACTACAGCTATTTCACGTGGAAGCATAATACTATGAAGCAGATTTCGCACTAAGTCCCCATTTTTAATGAGTGCTCCCGCTGAAGTGAGGAACCCTCTCATTTTCCATATGGCCCCTTTGTCGTGGACCACTCCGTGTGCGTATGCCGAGTCTGTATAAATTGTCACTGCTATCCTATCAATACCTGGACATTTTTTTCCCTTCCTTCCTAGATACGCGAATTTCACACCAGTATAAACCCACTGGAAAAATTATCTGAAAAATAACGAAATCGTCTCCAAGTTCTCTAACTAATCTCCATTCGCAATCACCAATTTTACCCTCCTATGCATTTTGCCTTAGGTTTTAGAACCTAGAGTCTACTGTTGGGGATTAAATATTCATATTGACAATATTGCTAGAATATATATCAATGTAATCTTGTTTAAAGTGGAATTATGTTTTACTTTACGAATGAGCAAAAGAGCATAGAACTAGCATTAACATGTGGTCAGGAGAGTTAATTTCAGACAAGAATGTGTAACGCTCTCGGACCGCCACCTGTCGATCATTAATAGCCTCTGTTCAGGGCACTGCGCACACGCTGCAAATTCTTCTTCCAGCAGGTCAGAGTATTTGACCTCTTGAACAGAAATAAGTATTTGCTGGCCGAGAGAGCCAAATAAGGTTTTGGATAAGGAACACCCTGCATGCTCTGCAACATCAAAGGAGTTTGGGGCTTTAAAACCAGGAGAAAGTTGCGAGCAGAGAGCAGAGTGGACTGGGAGAATGAACTGAAGAGGAGTGAAAACTGAAGACCAGTTGAACTGATCAACCAACTGGAGACTGGTCAACAACAGACCGAGCTTCAACCAAGACCGACCAAACAAGCATCAACAAACTCTGGAACAGACTCATTAAAGATCTCGGCTTAGTATACAACAAATTCTCTAAAGTGAATAAACCATTGATTTTGCTAAACCGAGTCTCTTGAAGTTTTACTAACATAACACCAGTAATTGTTAATAATTCTCCAACAAGTGGTGGCCCGTAGGGACTCAACTGCCCAGGTAAGCTTTTGTTTGTTATCTGTGTAGTCTGATGTTAATCTGTGAAAATAGTTCAGTGTTTGAGTTTTGTGTACGTTTGTTGATGTGTGGAAGGAAAAAACACGAGGCCTTTAACAGGTTTCAGAAATCATGCCAATTTTTTTTCTTCCAAAATTTATGTATACGCATTTTTGAGGGATGGTGCCATGAACTGTCACAAATATCCACTAAAGCTTGGTGTCTTTAGAAAAGGTGCTGTGCTTTCATGAAGGATTTGTTTTAAAATTTCAGAAGTCATGACGATAAAAAAAATTTTTAAAAAATTAATAATCAATTATTTTTTTGTTTTTTCTGTAATTTGAATTTTTTTTTTTTCGGTACATTTTACGAGTTTAATGAGACGATTGCAAAGAACCACTAACGAACCCCGGGCGTTAGCCAACAGGTGCTGCATTCGTCTTGTCATGTACAACTGAAATATGGATTTTGTATATTTCTTGCTCATTTCATGAATGTCATGAATTCATGAAATAGAACGTCAATTTTGTAAATATCTTTAAAATGATTTCCAGCAATGGTCTGCATTCAAATCTCTGCTCGTTTTCGTGATTAAATGACTTATAAGTGTGTCGATTTTCCCGTTAAAATAATGGTTGAGATCCTGCTTGGGTTGTGACCACAGGCACGAGCAGATTGCAGAATGGACACTATTTGATTTATAATCATATTAGCGGGTTTTGTAAAAAAGCGATTTTATACAGCATCTGTACAGTAAGCCAAATAATGGTAAAATCGACTGGCTCGATTTTAAGTCATAAAAAAAATTCCATTGTGGCACAAATATGGGTTTTTGTACCTTCATAAGAGTTAATTCGAAGCGGTTTGGACGCACGTCTGCATTTTATGCACATTTATGTGTGTGATTGGCCAAATGTGCTCTTACGAACACAAGAAATTGTAATCTTATGAATTATGATGTTCTGACAGGGATGACTTGATGAAGTGCACCATCAATTCATTTTTCCCATGTAGGACAGTAATGTAATTTTTAATTTCTACTGTAATGTAATGTAATGTAATGTTTGCAATGCAATGTAATTTAAAAGAAAAAAAGTTTTCCGTGTCATCTCCAAGTAAGATTGGCACACACTGATGCCGGTAATTGTATCCTGACAGTGGAATGCGTGCAGGCAGGTTGCCCATGGCAACCGTTTGATGTTGTTGGCCCTAGCCCAAACTTCTACATATAGGATGAGAAGCGATTTTTTAAATGTAACCTTTTTCACTTTTCTTGCCCTACACCCCCCAACCTTCCCTCGCCCTTTCCCCCTCCCTCCTTCCGTCCCCCCCCCTATCCAAACCCCCCATTTTTTCTTCCCTTCTGTATCCCTTCCCCCTTCCTGTTTTCTCTCCAAACTTACTTTTATCTGTATATTTACATCCTGATTAGAAAAAATATATATATTTTTAGGATTTTTTATGGCGGCGGCCATCTTGGACCACAGCTAAAAATCCTTCAATCAAGATGAAATTTAATGAGAGCCAATCCCATGCTACTGTGATCCGTAATCTCTAAAAAATAGAACCATCAAATGTACCTTTGATCATTTTATATTTCATCTGTCTTTTAAGATTTAAAAAAAGGGAATTTATTGATATAAGATACTATGACATTTGCCAAGGCAATTAAATGGAGGGAAACCAATGATGAAATATATTGTGATCTGTTTATACATGAATGAATTTACATGTACATGAATTTGTTGACCCCAACCCAATCTTAACCCTAACTTCATTCTACCATTATCCATCCCCTCCAAATCATGTTATATTACTGATTGAATGAGGCATGTATAGGATTGTTGATCCCATATCCCATTGGATCCCATGTTGATTTAGCATATCACCTCATTATGTGGCTTTATGTGTTTTTGTGTGTGTGGGTATGTGTTCTTCATTCTCATTTTTAAAATTTCTCCCTCTCCCTAAAGAATATGGCCCCATAGTGTTAAAGTTATGAGTGCCATGGTACGACACAGTTGAAATAGTTAAAAAAAATACACAGATGAGTGTAATGGCTCGCACAGAAGTTCGAGAGGGAGACAGTATTTACCATATAATCTCACAGCCTTGTAAGGGAGTCATGAGTGCGGCCAATGATACACAGCTATCTTTAGGTTAAAATACAATGAGTGTCGTATTTCGCATAGTATTAATTCCTCATTCCTCCCTTGGCATTCTGCCACTTCTCCCCCTCCCTTCCCCACCCTTTTCCTCCCCTCGTTCCTCCTCCTTTCCTCCTCTTTTGCTTCTTCTTTTACCTGTTTTCACCTTTCATAGTTCTCATTGTTTTCTCATTTCTCTCATTGTTTCTCATTCTCATTGTTTTCTCTCATTGTTGATGAGATTCATCATTGTCATCATGATTGTCATATTGTTGATTATTATTGATGTTCATTCTCAAATTTTGTTAATGATAACTGTTTCATTGTTGATTATACCACGTGGATGTGTTGATACAGGAAATGTTTGTCTTCTGCAATGGATGATTATGGTATGACTCTGATAATGGTAACAATTTACAATTTTTTTACAATTATAATTTATAATTGCCAATTTACAATTATGGTAAGTTTACATTTACAATTTATAATTACAATGATTTACAATGGTCATGATTTTACAATCATGAAAATTGCTATGATTATCAGGCATGTCATCATTGGGTTTTGATGTAAATCGATTGCATGGACTTTAAGGATAGCTTTATAGCCCTGCAGGATTAATGATGTATTACAAGTTACAAAGTTTATTGGAGTGTCGAAATTTCGGTATGATTGGATTCCATTGATAAATATTATGAATTAATTGCCATTCATTGGTATACATTTCAGGAATATTACACCATTTTAATTGTCAAGAACTTTGAGTGTCTTTCAAAGTGAGACATGGTGGGTGACACATGACATGACATGTGACATCACATGACGTGTGACATGTGACACGTGACATGTGACATGAGTGACATGTGAGACATTGCCCAAATGGACTGGCTCATATCTGTCGGAGCAATTTTCGCTGATTATCTCACAAATGAAGGGTTGAGTTGCCTTCAGTGGTTGTTCAACTTTAATTTGTGATATAATGACCACACAGGATTGAACAAATATGTCAGATATGATCCAGAGGCAGAACGGTGATTTGTCAACTGATGGCAGATATGGGTCAAACGGTGACGACCGATGCTCATATTCCCCGTCAGTAGATGGAACTGTTTTGGCAACATTGGGAAAAGGTTTAGGTATAGAGTAATGTTGATCCCATATCATAGTTCAGTATCAGACATTGGTTTCAATTCGGTATCAGACTGATAAATGTGAATTTGGATATTATCATTTATATTATTTTATTATATATTATTATTAGAATTTTATTGATGAATATTGATAAATTGATTAAAATTGCATAATTGAATTGATTCTGATTCTGATCCGATTGATCTGATTGATTTTGTTCTGATTAATTTAATCTGATCTGATTTTATTTAAATTTAATTTAAACAAATAGTGAAGGATGAAACTAGATGGCCTGACAAGACCAACAACACATCGATGGGATATCGATGATACAATCATGGCGGAACTTTTGTGTGTTAGTTTTATGACACTGAAGGATGAAATGCCCGAAGTACAGGAATGGTTAGATAATTTTTTGATGGACTTTCTGACACGGCAGACTGATCTTCACTGTACAACATGTTATGATGCTACAGGAGAAGAGGGGTCCTATGCAGAGCGGGGTTTTAAATACCTGCACACCAAGTATGATATACATCTGACGTCATTGTGGGTGGGACGACAGGGAGTTGGGATGTCAGTGTCTTTGACGCCAGACCAACAACTCCTGTGGAATCAACCCGAAACAACAACCCCACACGTCACCTTAGCGGTGGCACAAGGGTACGAAGCAAAAGATGTTGGAATAATGATTGCAACTCTGAAAGAGTGTAACAACAGGGGATACATGGGAGAAATTCAAAGCGCCCCACTCTATGACTTAGATGGAGATGGATTTTGTTGGCAGCTCGGACAGCAGGTGCTTTCTACAACCTTCAACATGATTGTTGAATCGAATGATACTGACGATATTGGGGTATACCTACTCAGCTCTGATGCTGACGGTGACCAGGACCCACTCGATCAAATACCAATATGCTTGTGGACAACGCATCCAAATGATGTGGGACGAATCAAGAGTATTGCACCTGTAAGGATCACAGTAGATGATTCTAAGCCATTGCCTAGAAAGCGCCAATATCCATTGAGACCAGAGGCAAAAGCTGGTATTGCACCAGTGATTCGATCATTGGTGGAACAGGGAGTTATAGTTCGCACTGTGAGCATGTGCAACACTCCTATTATACCTGTGAAGAAGCCAGAAAGAGGTGATACAGACACAGCATAGGTTGTGTAAGGTAGCAAATCAGATGCCTCTTCAAGTCAGTAATGGAGAGCAATCCCAACCCAAATTGTATCCAGAAGCCAGATCATACGAGACAAATGAACTGGAAGATGAAACTCCTCCACCTTATCGGAGACATATTGTATATCAGCCACAGGTAGTGCCTGTACCTGTACCTGCCGAAAGACCAGAACAGAGTGCAGCGATTGGTTCTAGTCAACAGAGGACAGGTGAAAGACGTGACCCATTTGAGGTAACTACCCAAGAGGGTGCAATTGGGGCACAGGAACCGACTCAAAGTGGGCAAACGATGCAACCAGCTGCTATATCTTTATCATGCTCTCCATTTTACCATACACGGAGTAAGGGTCGTGTGATAAATGCCAATCAATCTAACGATCAATGTGATTGGCTAATGAATGATCAAAAGTTGACTCTCTCACAAGGAGGGTTTGAGCAAGTGGTGTTATGAATTTTCCTCAGCGGCAATTTCCAGGGGCAAATCAGCAACATCCAGATCTGATGTATAGACCATGGCAGGTACATCAATTGAAGGCATTGCAGAGTAGTATGCCATCAATCAAAACAGATCCACTTCAATTTGCGGAGGAACTGCGGTTAATTGTGGAAACTCAGTTGCCCACTGCAAGAGACATGGAAATACTTTTAAAATGGTTAATTCCTAATACCACCACTTTGAGGAACTTAATGCGTGAGGCCAACTGGGTAAATACGGAAGATGGACAGGTGGACATGCCCACGGAGGCTAGAACGGCACAGATCAATAACTTGATAGAGGCCATAAAAAAAATTGCCACCAGTGACGGATTGGAACAAAGTGGTTACATGCAAGCAGAACACAGGCGAAGATGCTAGCGATTATTTGGACAGATTGCGAGATGTTTTCCGACTATATTCAGGCATAGACCGGGCACAAATTGACAATGCCTTAAAACCCCTTTTTATTAATGGTCTATTGCCCAAATTGAAGAGTGAAGTGGAAAGACAATGTATTGCTTGGGAAGGCAAGCCAATGCAAGAAATATTGAATTACGCCTTGCATCATCAGCGGATTCAAGCCAGGAATAGTGCTGTAAATGCCGAGAAATTGATGCAACTACAGACTCAAGCCCTGATGACTACGAATCAACGCAATAGGTTTTCTGGGCAACAACGCAACAATGCAGTAGGAGATAACCAGGGAGTGGGGTGGCAACTCAGGGATCTGGAGAGGCAGCCCAGCGATACAAGTGAACAGGTGGACAAACCAGCCAATGACAGACATCGATGTTTTAATTGTGGAAATATTGGACACTGGAAACGATGTTGTCCATATTCAAATAGGAAGACGAGTTCATAGGACGAACCAAGATCAAGGGTACCAGTGCTTACCGGTACCTCAGATAACGATTAGGCCTTCATTGCTGCAGATCCCAAATGTCAAAAGACCAACATGAATAATTGTTCATGCTTCTTGTCTCAAACATTTTTGGAGCAAGAATGAATTTTACTTTTGCTTATTAGCAAATTAATAATTAGTTGATTAAATGCCAAAATTGGATTTTTTTTGGAACATGAATTAAAAGATCCAGAATTAGAGTTCATTCTGGAAGCCTCATATTTGCCAATTATAAATGTGGTTTTAGGGAGTATTTTGGGCGAAACAATTTTTTACAACAAAACAATTACCAAAGTGTGGAACATTGCTTTGCAAAATTTTTTGGAAACCAAGTGACGAGCATCACATGATCAGCAGGTGGGCATTTTGGACTATTTTTTGCATGCTCATAGGTCAGTGGTCGACTGACATGTAAATAGAGGTGTTGTAAAATTTGTACAATTTGTAAATTTGTAAAATTTGGATAAATTATTGTAGGACCAAAAAGGGTAATTTCAAGGTGACATTAGGGGTTTTCTAAAAAAATAAACTTTTTGTCTATTTGTGTATTAGCGTTTCTAACATTAAAGGATAAATTTTACGAAATTGAAATGAAATTGACACCCATCTTGATCTGTTAATGATGGTTCAAATGCAAACAAATATACATAATGCTTGGGTTTGTGTATGTTTGTGTGTCAATGTTTTTGTTTTGTGTGTCAACCTTACAAGAATATCCAGAAAATTCGTAAAATAAAATAGGAATATAATTTGATTATGAACATTATCTCTTTTGTCAAGGGCGATGGAATATACGGATTTGATGTGCTAGGTTATGAGCAGCCATTAATTAATAGTAAAATTGTGAGTAATCTTGGGATTCCATTTTTGATAGAATTCATATGAGAATAACAGCTATTTATGGATATGAGTTTCATTAAAAAAAAATGAGAGAGTACAAAATTAGTCAAATTTGGAAAAGGTCTTACACTGACTTCCCAGAGTACTCTGCTCACAGATTTTTTACATATATAAACTTGACCTTTATCAGCATATAAATTGTGCTGTATGTATGGATGTGTCTTAAGCATAGACGATATGGGCAGATATGGGCAGATAGTAAAGACAATTTTGTTGAATTGAACTATTGTGAGTTTTACAACGAAATGCATTGTGAATCTTAAAACCAAGGGGCAGACGTGAACGCGCTGTTATGTTTTTACACTCAGATGTTTTTTGGGTTTTTATGGGTTTTTACACTCAGAACACGATGTTACGTGTACCTGCAACATATTTTGTTAATCTGCCACACCTATATTGGCATACTGGTGTCAGTAGTCTTCACTAAGTTGCATAGAAAATGGAGGAACAACTTTTAAGGGAGTATACAACCACGTATTTGGATATTTTCTACAAAAGTAGGGGTTTCAATAAGTGGGAGCTGTACACATGGGATTTATCAAATTAAGTTATGGAGTTTAAACAAAGTTACTGGTAAACAGAAGGGAAATGGATAGTAAATAAATTCTTCAATGCTGGGTAAATTTAATGAGATATTACAAAGACTTATAAGAGCTATTGTTCTTCCTTATAGCAGTGGGAAAAGAGTGAATTAGAACCAAATGAATCTATAAATGAATGTGATAGGGATAATATCCTCAATTTGTGTTACTTATTTGATTGTAGGTAAAGAAATTATTTTATCGGAATGGATTGATAACAGCAGCCTGCAATGTCCTGAGAGTGTGCATCCATGTAATTAGAAATCCCAGATTTGTTTCTACAACCAACATTTGGTAGAGGTCTTATGTCGATGAGCACTTACTTGGTAGATAAAAATGGTACTGCATGTTGGCAGCCACTTTTGCGGCCATTTAGGCCAAACACATTGAGAGGAAAATTGTCGTTCAATACGTAATTTACACATGGCTATTTGTAAAAGGGAAGTTGTTGCGATGGGCAACATTTCTAAAGGTTTATTAAAATGTTATAATATGACATGTGTCAAGGCAAACTATTGGATGGGAATATTAGATCTGGTTATAGAATGAATTTGCTGACCCTTTGAGTTTAATTTTTTGAAATTGATTGTTTTATTAGTATTTTGAGTTCACATTGGAAATAGTTTGGTAGAGCTTTGTTAAAACCTATAGTTGTGGTATCTTGGAACGAATTCACAGATCATAGGAAGTTGATAACAATAGAAATGAATATGGACCCCGGGAAATAGGGGCATCAGAATAAGGCAAATAATCAGATTTATGTTACATATTAAGGGATTTTTTCTTTAGTCACATTTTAAGAAGTTTGTTAGTTTGGTATATAATGTTGAATGTCATTGACATAAATGAGGGCATAACAACTTGTTGTGCACTATGTCCGTTTTACAAGATCGATGAACTCATATCACCACAAGTAACACTGTTAAAGAAAAAAAAAGCGGGGAGGACTATGCTAATAACATATTAGGCATAGTTTGCTTGTTTGCAAGAATTGTTGGGAATTAGATATTCCTGTTTGTGATTTAAATCATATATAATCATTATTAATACATTTATTTTCTTTGAGTTGAGTTACAACACCTGCATGTGTTTAATTTTTTGAATTATATGAACCTGAAAGCAATTGTGGATGCTATTCTTAGTTTTAGTAGTGTAAAACACATGTCTGATTTGAATATTATTCGTGTGAAGTTGTTATAAAATATAGTGATTTCATGTTACAATGTACCCCATCTGATTCAATCTGTGCGGAGAGCAGATATAAATGTGGCTAAGTAAAGGAAAGACAAGACCACATCCCAAATGGAGTGATAACGACATCTGGGAAGAAGTTTGAAAAAGGAAATTTGTGAAAATGAAGTTAATCTTGGCATACACCCTCTTTCTCAAAGAATGATGAAGAAATGCTCCTTTGGAAGATGGATGTTTACCTTCACCAAGGGAAAATTATGTGACCATTTGTCTGGGTCACACTGCAACATATGGAAAAGGGCGATCACTTACTTGTGTTCAAATACCTCGAACAGTCATCACATCAGCAATTGCAGGACGACGAGATTTTACCTGCAACGTTTACGGGATACGGTGACGTGTGTCATTACTTCACCAACTTCCGGGGAGCCAGCATGGAGCTGCAAGCGAACGACTGCCTTTTCCTTCACAACAGCTGTGCACGATTCTGCTGTGTGCTCCTGGTATGGACCATGGACAACTGAGTACCATGGTCCCAACATCAT
This sequence comes from Myxine glutinosa, assembly GCF_964187855.1. Taxonomy (NCBI): domain Eukaryota; kingdom Metazoa; phylum Chordata; class Myxini; order Myxiniformes; family Myxinidae; genus Myxine; species Myxine glutinosa. The sequence continues at coordinate 64,828,247 of NC_136272.1, read as the reverse complement.
CATTGCGGATGCATCCGGCATCCCTGCTCCACATCTTGTTGACAAATCAACATCACATCAATACTTGCTCCATGCTCACAATTAGTGAGGAGGCAAGTCGACTACAACTGGATGGAGGCCTTGTTCAAATCTACTATGGCTCACAGCAAGAGTGGCAAGGATGCTGCATGGAGAGCAGGGTCAGTCTTTGACTCTGCCCAGCTATCACAACAGCAGAAAATCCTATGCAAATAGTGAAGGGGTGATGAAGACAACAGGAGAAAATGTTTTATGCTGAAATTCCAAACACAAGTGATCCGCCCCTTTTTCAAACAAAGAAAGTCAATATTTGATTAAAGGCAAATATTTTGCCAAATGTTGCAGATGCTTTATTATTTTGATGAACTGAAATTATTGCGTTTTGGTAAAGGTGAAATGTTTTGTGATCTTTATGCAAATGAGTTGAATTGAATTATCAACATAGAAAGAGTCAATGAACAAGGAAATGTATTGTGATCAAAATTCTTCCAGAATGACGGTGTATGCCTTAGGAAATTGAATTACAAGATTAGTGGTTTGAATATTTAATGTGGTAATGTTTAGATTAATGGTTAATATAAACATAAAAGAAAAACTGGGGATTGTTGGGGATTAAATATTCATATTGACAATATTGCTAGAATATATATCAATGTAATCTTGTTTAAAGTGGAATTATGTTTTACTTTACGAATGAGCAAAAGAGCATAGAACTAGCATTAACATGTGGTCAGGAGAGTTAATTTCAGACAAGAATGTGTAACGCTCTCGGACCGCCACCTGTCGATCATTAATAGCCTCTGTTCAGGGCACTGCGCACACGCTGCAAATTCTTCTTCCAGCAGGTCAGAGTATTTGACCTCTTGAACAGAAATAAGTATTTGCTGGCCGAGAGAGCCAAATAAGGTTTTGGATAAGGAACACCCTGCATGCTCTGCAACATCAAAGGAGTTTGGGGCTTTAAAACCAGGAGAAAGTTGCGAGCAGAGAGCAGAGTGGACTGGGAGAATGAACTGAAGAGGAGTGAAAACTGAAGACCAGTTGAACTGATCAACCAACTGGAGACTGGTCAACAACAGACCGAGCTTCAACCAAGACCGACCAAACAAGCATCAACAAACTCTGGAACAGACTCATTAAAGATCTCGGCTTAGTATACAACAAATTCTCTAAAGTGAATAAACCATTGATTTTGCTAAACCGAGTCTCTTGAAGTTTTACTAACATAACACCAGTAATTGTTAATAATTCTCCAACACTACCAAAAACAACAACTAGCCTCCCAAAGCCATTTCCCTGCAAGAGCGGAGGTTAGCCTTGCGGTCCACATGACAATCTTCTTCATTTTGCTCTATCACCTCCCTTTGAGCAATAATTTAATTGATGTGATTCCCATATACCTGGTGGAGTTCTGTTCACCTCGTCTGCAGGGCCGTGATCCAATCTTCACCAGCCCCCAATCACCTTCTTATCATAAAACAACAGTCCATAACTAACCACTTTTCTTTATTTCTTGTCTTTTCCATCAACTTTTATAACCTTTTCCTCCACTTTCTCATCAATTCCTGCAGTCACCTGTCATTGACAAGTAATCCATCTGATTCGACTTTCCAATTTAATCATCTTTGCACTTTCCATGACCTTCTTCTCACTTCCTTTTAAACCTTTTCTTCAGACACAACCCACATGAGTTATGAATACAATTTCCCCTTTCAGGCACGTGTCTAGTCACTCACAAAGTGTCCATAAGACAACGTCATTATATTTCACAGAACTCCACCACTCTATTAAATCCTAAACATGCCCAATGGGCAATCCACGAAAAAATCAAAGCATTTTCAGTCCCCCTTTTTTCATACACTAGCCAATGTAAGTCAGCCAAACATAAATAAAGAGGTTCCAGCGAGTTGTGACCTCCATAACTCTAAACAACTCCGCTGGCACCTTTTAAAACAAACTTTCCCAGTCACTTACTAAAATAAAGTGCAGCTCTTGTCCGTAGATATACGTTAACCAAGGTTACATGAGACTTGACAACAATATTCCTGCCCCGTGGAGCAAGGCATCAGAGACAACTCCCCTCTCCACCTGAACTTATCCCAGGTAGAATTTGGCTACCTACAGAGAAAGTACCTGCACAACACATTTACAAACCAATTCGTCCCCTCGTATTAGGGGACGTCACAAATGTTCCACCACAATTCACAGCAGGTGACCACCCACCTGCCTTCTGTCGAAGTCCAGTTCAATTTCCATTCACAGATAGACAGACAGACAGATAAACAGACCGGGTGAAACCATAACCATCCATCCTTCCGATTGGACTCATGTCAGCATCACATGTCATTCTTGCCTTCATTCAACGCATTCTGCCATCCCAAGTCGGCCAAATACAAGCCCCGGCCATGCCGTTGAATAAACACCCAGTCGGACTGTCAGCCTATCATTTTTGACTTTCACTCCCAATTTTACTCATCCGGATTGCCCAACGCCCGTAGGCAATTTGGGGAACCCCTTGTCAATCCATGACACACTTCAATGACTCACCCCATAAACACAAATACACGCTGCAATGACAGATCATTCATTCCCTTATACACAAATACCTGTACTCACTCCAACACATCCAGTGCGTAGCTTAACTTAAAATACTCATCGTCCTACCTTTCTTGGGCTAGTCCCTCCTGGTAGTCCTAAGATCGGGTCGCCCCCCGATTCCTAACCTTAAACGCAGTTCTCACGCCGGAGTAACTTAACACCTATTATCTATCACCCACATATGGGTCTACCTGCTTCCCACGCTGGAAGCTTACCTGAGGGATATCCCTCCTTATCTCGGGCGCCCTGTATAATCGATTCATTACCCACTGCTGCTCTGGTTTAAACTAAATATGGTTCGGAATGCAAGCCAGGTGGTACAGCCGACAGAGGTCCACACGTCCAAAGCAAGGCAGGAGGCTTCAATTTCGATGTGCAAAAATTGCTTACCCAAATTAGGTGCCGGCAGGCCTCCCTCCCGACCTGGAACGTGAGGGTCCACCTCGTCTGCACACTTGGATGATCCCACTTCTGACACCAAAATTGTCGGTCGAAGACCTCAAGGGAAGGAAGAAGAAGAAGAATCAGAGCAACAATGTTTAATGGGATCGATTACAAACACACAGTGTGGAGCGAGGCTCAAGAATGCACCGCCTAACACGCAGCGGGCAATTTCTCAAGACACTCGCTGAAAAATAAGTGGAAAGGCATTTCATTTATAGCAAAATATTAGACAAGAATCTGCGCTGAAGACATAGCACTACTGGACCATAAGGACAACACCTCCCATTGTCCCGTCCTATAGAAGGTCAAATTTAGACAACAAGATGTAAGCATAATGATAGGCTACGCTTTTTTTGGCTATCTATCTAAACATATCAGACCCGAGCGCAGGCCGAAGTAAATATTCTTATACACTAGGCTAAATGGTAGATGAAGATTGGATACGTCCTTGGTTTAGGAGACATACTAAACACTACGAAGATATATAATTAATTATTCCCTTTGTGAAGGAGGCGTTTGGATGACATGTTTTTCCTGTACGTGGGTCGAGAGCATTTTATCTACTGTTTGGCACATTCATTCAAGGACTAATTTACTAGGCTAAGGATCCACCCTGCACGTTGAGCCTCGAAACCACATTTTGTCCACTCACCTCTGTCTGCAGTTGAGTTCAAATCAGTTTTCAGAAGCACGATATATAATTTCAGATGTTATGATCAATTGAGTCATTTAGTTTAAACCTTAATGGCTGACATATATATATATATATATATATATATATATATATATATATATATATATATATATATATATATATATATATATATATATATATATATACAGTGGAACCTTGACTTACGAGTGCCCCAACTTACGAGTTTTTCGAGATACGAGCCGTCGCTTGGGCGGTTTATTGCTTTGAGATGCGAGCCGAGATCTGAGTTACGAGCTTTCGCCACCCGGTCACGTGGTTATCTTGCCGTGCAAGTACAGTATCTCTGCCGTATAGCGCTGCATTTTTGTTTTCGCATGTTGGTTATTTTGAGTTTACGCCACCAGGTGGGTTCCGGTCACGTGGTTATCTTGCCGTGCAAGTACAGTATCTCTGCCGTATAGCGCTGCATTTTTGTTTTCGCATGTTGGTTATTTTGAGTTTACGCCACCAGGTGGGTTCCGGTCACGTGGTTATCTTGCCGTGCAAGTACAGTATCTCTGCCGTATAGCGCTGCATTTTTGTTTTCGCATGTTGGTTATTTTGAGTTTACGCCACCAGGTGGGTTCTGGTCACGTGGTTATCTTGCCGTGCAAGTACAGTATCTCTGCTGTCAACTTGTTCAGAGTGCCGGCGATAGCTCACCTTCTCTTTGTGGAAAACACGGTACTGAGAAGAAGAAGAGGATGATGTGCTTGGATATAAAACACACAATCGTCGAAAAACATGAGCGAGGTGTCGAGGAGGATGTATATAATGGCAGAGGAGAAGAGCATGCCAGGCCACAACTTGTGGATATAAAACACGCAATCGTCGTGTTTTATATAAAACTTGTGCTTGGATATAAAACACGCAATCATCGAAAAACATGAGCGAGGTGCCGAGGAGGACGTATATAATGGCAGAGGAGAAGAGCATGCCAGGCCACAACTTGTTCAGAGTGCCGGCGATAGCTCGCCTTCTCTTTGTGGAAAACACGGTACTGAGAAGAAGAAGAGGATGATGTGCTTGGATATAAAACACGCAATCGTCGAAAAACATGAGCGAGGTGTCGAGGAGGACGTATATAACGGCAGAGGAGAAGAGCATGCCAGGCCACAACTTGTGGATATAAAACACGCAATCGTCGTGTTTTATATAAAACTTGTGCTTGGATATAAAACACGCAATCGTCGAAAAACATGAGCGAGGTGCCGAGGAGGACGTATATAACGGCAGAGGAGAAGAGCATGCCAGGCCACAACTTGTTCAGAGTGCCGGCGATAGCTCGCCTTCTCTTTGTGGAAAACACGGTGAGATCCTTAACATCCAACAACTAATGGGACGCAAACGGGGCGCCCAGTTTAGCGGTACACACATTGATGAATCACCCTGCCTGTGATTCACCCATGACAGGTTATAGCTGGGTCGGGATTCAAACCCAGGCTGGACAGTTTAGACTTTAGAGTCAAGTGTGCGTACCTCCAGTCCAGGCCATCCTGCCAACTTGTATGCTGCATACAGGTGAAATATAAAGCGCGAGATATTTTTATATATACTGTATATTTTAAAAAAAATTGGTGTGGTTTTTTGGGGGCTGAAACGGATTAATAGCATTTCAATGCATTTTAATGGGGAAATTTGATTTGAGAAACGAGCAATTTGAGTTACGAGCTCGGTCACAGAACGAATTAAACTCGTAAGTCAAGGTTCCACTGTATATATATATATCTATATATATATATATATATATATATATATATATATATATATATATATATATATATATATATATATATATATATATACATATATATATATACTAGTGAGGTACCCGTGCTATGCACAAGTGGGAAGCCAAAAGCAAACAAACAATGTGGAAACGGTGAATGCTAAACGATAAACCAATAAATTCCACATTCCTGTGCCACCTTCAGTCAAATGTCAGACATTGATCTCAGGTTCTTGAAGGACTTAGACAAAAAACGTACTCAGTCTAAATGGCTGTATACCCAGTCAATGGCGAAACTACAAATGGGGAAACCGCCAATGTCACGGAGGGAAATCTTTACGTCATTTCCTCATTCAATTTAAACTCAATATCTCTATATTTTCATTCCAAACATCATCATTCATCATTCCAATCACAAATTAATACTATAGTGTTAATGTCATCAAAATATGATGTTAAATCACAATTTTATTGAAATATGATCGAATCAGCGAATCGTCATCTTGTTCACTTCCGGATCAGCAGCATGTCTGCATCGAGTCAATTTCAAAATTACAATTTTATTGAGGAACTTCTGAAAGCGCCTACCTACTTTATGACATCTGCTGGGACCTCAAAACGTTCCACAGAAGGTTTGGCGGGGCTATCCCCAAAACCGACGGAGTATTTTGGGGAAGGACGGACAGACAGACAGACAGACACTCCTGTTTTATAATATATTTATACATAATAGGTATATAATTAATAGGTTTATAATTATAATTTTCTCAATCAGACAAAAAAATGAACACAGGCGGTGTAGAAGCAACAGACCTTGATCGCTCCCAAATCTTTTTTCTTTGCTGTTAAGAAATATAAAACCTACCATTTTGAGCTCTTTCAACCAGTGCCAGAATAAAAGTTTTCCTTTTTTATATTTTCATATTCTGCTTATTGTAATTATTACTCTTCTTCCTCTTTCTTTCCTTTTCTTTCATGTAAACGCAGTTCTGGCTCAAAGTATTTATTATGAGGGTTACTGTATTGTGAATAATGGACTATGGTCTTAAGTGGACAACGAATTTTATCAACCAAATGTTCAGAGAGGTATGCTGTAACTGTCATGGGAAAGAAGGTGATACAACGTTTTAGACGGAGGCCTTCAAAGCAAGAGAGGTCTTGAAGTGACGGTTTGTATATTGACACGTCATCAGTTCAGGATGAAGACATTTTCCTTCCATTGTGTTGCAATAAGCAATTCAAATGTTTTGAAGACAATTGAAGATGAAAACAATTCAAAAAAAGCAATTTTAAAATCCCAACATTGTTCGTTTTTCTCCATGTTATCATTATGTTGTTTTCTTGTACAGGGTGACCCCAAAAAAACGAAACCCACCTTTTGTCTAATACCTCCCGTCTAATACCTTCCGTCTACAAATAACAACGTCTTGTTTTTTCAAGTGATTGAAGAAGAGTGAACCACAAAGCAGACTACTAAAATTGATGACGACTCTTCCCTTTTAAAGATGATATGGACAATTGAGCAAAAAGACTTGTTTTGTGGAGATTTTTGTTAAAATGGACTCGAATCGAGTATAATGTGAATTTGGAACTTACAATGCGCCCAGGAAGTGATGAATTTTTGCATGGGTCAAAAGGTTCATCGAAAAAGGCACTGTCGCAAATCTCAACAGTAAAGGTGATGGAGGAGCAAGACATTCGGGACATCCTCAAGATGTATGGTCTCCTGAGAACGTCGACCGCGTTCGTGATTCAGCATGCAGAAGCCCTGAGAAATCTCTCAGACGTTGGAGTCAGGAGCTTGAAATTACACATGAATCAGTGGGATCCAGGATGTGAAACTGTATCGATACATAATTCAGATTGAACACAAACTGATTGCAGCCCATACGCAGAAGAGAGTGACGATGTGCCGGTGGTTTGAGCACAAGATTGAAGGAAACCCGAACTTCCTTGACAATGTCTCGTTTTCTGATGAGGCTCATTTCTTTCTTTGTGGGCATGTCAACTCCAAGAACTGTGCACACTAGGGATTGACATCCTTTCCCCTCACCTCTTCCCCGATCTAGTGCTCGAGTGATCTCTCCACTAAGAAAAATGGACTTCCTGGGTCACAATCAGTAAACATAAAATCGTCGGCCCTTTCTGATTTGACGACATAAGCATTGACTGTTTTTTTGTTTTTGTTTTTTTTGTATACAGAGTCGAGGCTCGTGAAAGAGCTAACATTTATCAAACAAACAAATCAAACAAACAAGCAAACAAAGTATATAAAAAGGGGAGCGGTCGACAAGATGGGGAGAGAAGGGGAGGAAGCACACAAACACAACATTTGAGATGTTGATACTTGCTGTTGTAAGTATGTTGTAAGATGCAACTTGCTGTTGATACAAAATGTTACATTCAAGTTATTGGGAGGTTTTGGAGGGCCCTAGGCAGTCACAGAGGAGTTATGAGAGGGACAATGGTTTCAACAGGATGGAGGCACTCCGCACACTTCAAATGATTCATTTAACTGGCTCAGCACGCACTTTGGTGACAGTCATCAGTCAAAGGACTTGCTGTTGAATGGGCCGCACAATCACCAGATATGTCACTGCCAGATTTATATATTTTGGGATATCTGAAGGACAACATCTACAGAGGAAGACCACAATCCATTGAAGACCTCAAATAAACAATTATCGATAAAATTCCCTTAATTCCTACAGCGGAATGTGTCTGACTGATCGACCATATTGCCCGTCGAATCCAAGTGTGCTTGTGGTGCCATGGCAATCATTTGGAGCAAGTCATTCTAGCACAGTTGGTTCTGGCCTAGCCAAGGTAATCTGTGCCCAACACTACCATTTGAGTGATAAATGAGGATTTTATGTTAAATAGTATTTTTGGGATCACCCTGGTATATTGCATATGTATTTTGTCTTCGTTTTCCTTTTTCAGGTTGTACTCGTATCATTATAAGATCATGGGAGTGATCTCTCACAAAGTTCGTGCGTTGAGGTGATTAATTATACCTTCGTAACTGACACAGTACAGTATATGAGAATTAATTAACTATTCCACCCCGTGCATCCTCCCCTACTCCTCAATCTTCCCCACATCCCTTACTTGTCCAAGCCTTCCTTTATTTTGCCCTCAACTTCTGCTGTTCCTTTTGTTCCGTTATATTCTGATTCATTATAAGTGTCAGCTCCTCCACAAGCCTCGACTGTGTATAAAAATAATAAAAATAATAATAATAACCCCCACTTCCTCGTTTCCCCATGCTGAGCGCATATCTGAGACGCTCCTCTTCTTACCTTCTGCTTGATGCATCACATGATGAGAGATGACTGCATGGGTCTGAATGGAGCGTCCACATCCACGTGTCCCTCGTCATTCCTCAACATGGAGCCTTCATTTAACAAACACATACATATAATTATACAACTACTATTAGTCATTTCAATTCCGCAAATATTTCTCACCTTTGTGTGAGGTCGGCTGAATAATGTCTTTGGCCCAAGTCTTCCATGAACTGTCTGACCAGGTCAATCCAGACAGCTCAGAGGTGAGTTGGCATATGTCTCGGACTCTCGGCTCTCCTTACAGCAAAGAGTAACATGTCAAAAGAAGTCTGCAAGTGGTTCATCCATTGAGGTGACCAGATGAGGGAGGTGGGGGAGAAATTGGGGGGTGGAGCGGAGAGGTGGTAGCAACATTAATTCAACTTCAGCACAGAGATTTCTATTAATGAGAGGTCGTATTTTACGGATCGCCAGGAACCAGAAGCTTATTCTGTTATTAACAGCATAGTTACGCAATTCCGATCCTCGACTGGTTTTTCCCACCACTACCCAAATGTCCGCATTCGTCGATTCGTTGCTTGGGTCGCTGCGATGACACGGACATCGCCCTTCGGACAGGAAACATAACGAGTCCTCATCTACAACACCGCAACTGTTTCAAATGCTGACATTCACTGATAACAACGTGTTTAGCCGTGAGCTGAATTACAGTTTATAACAGGAGAAACACTTCAAATGTCGGTTACATAAGTGCGGTGATGAAGTGAGAGTTAACCACGCGGCAAGTTTGTCATTTGACCCGAAAGTAATGAGGATAAAGCGTCACTTTGCCTGACAAATTAGACTATAGACAAGTAAGGTGGTCTTCAGGCAAATAAGAAAATCGAAGGATGAAAGGCAGCCGTAAAAATGGCCCAGAATACGCTCATCGTACGAGATTCATCCACTCAGGTAATCACGAGATCCGTGCTTGTGCTCCTGCACACGCTGCACACCCTGCACACGTCCAAAAAAGGATCGTGCTGCGATCATCGACCGGGAAGTCTCCACCAACGGACAACTATTGGTCCATTCACCCTGTATCGCCCTTCCTCGTTCTGAACCTCTCATCGCCCTTTCATCTATCCCACTCCTGACACCATATATCCCATGTGCATGGTGCCGGTCTCTGTCGTAACACAAGGTTGGAGTAGAAAACAGTTTTGAGAAAAAAAATCAATATTGTATTTCACACATGGTCACGTGGTCCATATGAAGCACTCTTACAGAAATATTATTTTCGTGGCAACGGGACGTGAATGGATCGGTAACATTTTTACTTCAATGAACAGCGAAATCTACAGGACTTCATAAACAGAAGAATGCAATGAGGGTATTGATTTTTATTTTTAGCTGAAAACTGAAACAAAATATATTTGCAGGATATCTTAGGCCTTAGGTCCAGTATATACAAATACATATATCTCCTCTGAGCTGTCTAGCTGGGACGAATACCTGCCCAAACCACCTTCAGTCGAATGTCAGGGCTGACCAGCCGGTTCATGGAAGACTTGGGCCAAAAACATTTCCTGGCTGACCCACAAGAAGGTGGGAATGATTGAAGCCATTAAAGAAGTAGTTTTCGTCACAGTGGTCTTCGTCACGTCACAGTGACTTTTAAATTAAATTAAAATACACCATTAATGAAACCAATAATTTAATGTTTAGTCTTTGACAGCATTGATCATGTTTTTTTGGTGTGTTCTGGAAGCATGTGGCTCTGGGGTTAACTTCAGAGCCTTCATATCTCTATTGTACACTGACACCTCTAGTGTAATTCAGGTAAACAATGAACTCGTTTTCCCCCATACAGGTTCAGAGAGGGGTACGGCAGGGTTGCCCAGTCTCAGGATTGCTTTTTGCATTAGCAATGGAACCATTACTTTGTACGCTCAGGGAGAATATCTCTGGCCTGACGTGTTTCCCAAGGAGTCCACCATTGACTATATCAGCGTATGCAGATGATGTGTGCGTCATAATCAGAAGCAACCAGGATATTGATGCTCTTGTTAAATCCTTGAGAACATTTTTCCAGGCTTCTTCCTTGAAAGTTAATTGGAGGAAAAGCAAAGCTATTTGGGTCTTACCTTAATAGTTTCCTCCCTGTCTCGACACATCTACCTCCTCTTCCAGAAAACTTAGAATGGAAGGCAGATGGTATCGACTACCTTGGTGTGTCCCTTGGTTCCACACAATTTATGAAAAATAATTGGGAAGGCTTGATTGGAGAAATGGAGAGGAGACTGAACCTGTGGAAAAGAACCCGACCGCACCTTTCATTTAAGGGCCGTGTCTTAGTTGCCAATAACTTGGTTGCTGCAACTTTATGGCATCGTTTTATTTGCCTACAACCACCGGAAGTGCTCCTTACAATGATCCAGGTCAAATTTGTGGACCTTTTTTGGGGAGGCCATCATTGGCTGCGGCCAAACGTAATATGCCATACTTCATCTGAAGGAGGCCAAGGCCTTGTTCACGTGAAATCCCGCCTCATGGCCTTTCGCTTATGCTCCATTCAACGCCTTCTATATGTTGAGCACCTGCCAAACTACCCATTGGCCTGCCATATTTTGCAACAGGCGGGCAGACTCGTCTATGGTCGTGAAGTATTCCTGACCCACCTCAAGGATGTCGATACAGCAACGCTCCCGATATTCTACCAGAGCCTTCTCAATGCCTGGAAAGATCTTACAGTGAGTCGCAAAGTGGGTACATACTCCCCAGGGATGTTCGAAGTTGAACCACTGTTTTTCAACCCTCTCTTCCCTGATGTATTCAAGAGCCGTGATTTGTGCCAACGCTTCATTGATGCAGGCATGAACAAAGTATGGCACATACGTCCAGACTCCCGTGTAGGGTGGAAGACTGTCTGTGGAAGAAATTTCAAATACGACAGGAATTCAGTCAAAGAGGACAATCGGCTTAATATTGAGGAAAGTCGTACAAAAAGGTCATCAGCTACGGTTATTATGGACTCAGAATACACATGGACATCCTGATGAGTCATACTTCCCGAAACGGATTTTTGACTGCTCCCCCAGGGAACTTCCACCTGTTAGCACAGGGACAAATGAATTGCAAGCTGCGAGCAGCAAGAGCCTGTATAAGTGGTATGTATCTCTAATTCTCCGTGTTTCTCCATTAAACGGAGTATCACGCTGGAATAGACTACTCCCTGCCCCCCCCCCCTCCCCCCCCACTGAACCTGTATGGGAAGCGATGTATTGTAAGCAAACCACCAAAAGAACAGGAGATCTCCAGTGGCACATTGCCCATCATCCCATGCAACACATGTGTGAGGAATTTTGCCCCAATATCTGCATACTGCCCCTTTTGCTCTGTAAATGAGGATGTATTTCATTTTTTTATTGGCTGTGAAAGACTTTTTATGCCTCCGGCGACTTTGTCTTTTATGCCTTTATGTTTTCGGGTTGTCCGTCCGTCCGTCCGTCCTTCCGACTGTACGTCCGTACGTATGCCCGTCCGTCCGTACGAGCTAAAGCTCGTTTTTCTCAGCAACCACATGTCCGATTGAGACGAAACTTTCATGGTAGGAGTGACACCCATGCAGAATGTTTTTATGATAATTGTGATGGCATAGGTCACATGGTATGGCAGCCATCTTGGATTAAAAGCACATAATAAAAAAAAATATTTCTCTGAGACCGCTGAATGGAAATTTTTTAAACTTGGCACATTGTCAAGTACTCCCAATGTGGAACAAAAGCATGATAATGATGACATCACAGGTGAAGTGGCATACCAGCCAAAAATGTTTTAATCGAATTCCTTATTCTAAAAATCTGAAATTGCATGCACATGATCTATGACCCATTTGTATTGAAATATTAAATTTATGACATCATAGGTCACATGGTTTGGCAGCCATATTGGATTGAAGGAAAATCTATCTATCTATAATTCCAGTAATCTCTGTTTGTACGTTTGTACGTTTGTCTGTGACCGCTGTTTCTCGACAACCACGGGTCCGATATACTTTTAACTTGCCAGGTATATTGCTGGGGACCCGAGGATGTGCCTTTTCAAGGTTTCATATTAATCGGACAATTACTTACCGAGCTATGTCCAAAAAACGATTCAACCAATCAGAGAGCAGCGAACTATCGCGTGTGCCGAACGTGGCGGACACACTCTGCCTCGGATGGCACATTTGAGAGCGTATTCATTTATTTCACGTTTGCAAACTATGTTGGCGTTAAACTATGTTTTAAAACTAATAAAAACTAATTTGCGATTCATTCGCTTTCCTGCGCGTTTGTGCACGCGATGGCGATTTCTTTACCAAACTCCGGAAGCCGTTCGCTTTGGACCAAACCATTTCATGTAAATAGAGGGGGGGGGATATAATTTTAGATATAGATATAGTACGGGCAATGCCCTAGTATATATAAAACACAGTTTGTTTTTGTGTGTGTTACCTATAGACTCCTAAACGGAGAGGCTCACATACTTGATATTTGGCATAGACATGGCCATTGAGCCTGGGAAGGACATGGCCTACCTAAAAATATTTGACGAGATCCATATTTTTTATTCATATTTACCTCAGCGCATTTCAGTGAGGAACATTATACACTGAATCTCAGCATGTGCCAGAGCAGCTCGCTGATTCGCTCAGAGCGATCACGTGATGTTCCATCCTCACCGTCAGACCACTGAACTGAAATATATAGAATGACCATTGCCATTCACACCACACAGGTGGAGATGTAGCTACCGGGCGCCATCTTGGTTGGCACTCGATGCTGGGCGATGGTGATTTCCATCATGCATTTGCACGTAATTCAGAGCGAAAAGCGATTGCGTTTTTTCACCTTTTGTGCGATCGTGTTTTGTGTCGATTTTTGTCGATTTTGTGCGATATGAATTAAACGACTTTGAAACAGCTGTGAAACGTCTTTCCACAACCCTTCCGTAACCGATTGGAGCAGTTTATTGCCGCACAAAATGGCATTTTAACAGTTGTCTCGCTTTTAAAATCTGGGACACGTTCAAAACAAACGAGATCCGCGAGGCGAGTCGGTCGAGTCGTGCAAACCAAGATGGCGACACGGCGGCTTCACTTTTCACGGAGTATGAGTGTTCTATATATTTTCAATAATTCAGTGTGCCAGACTCGCTTATGTACTTGATTTTTGGCATAGACATGGCCATTGGGCCTGTGCCAGAGCAGCTCGCTGATTCACTCAGAGCGATCACGTGATGTTCCATCCTCGCCACCAGACTCGCACCATATATCACGGTGTAATTTGTGCGAGGCCTTTGTCCGAGTGAGCTTGAGCCGAGAGGGCGAATGTACGGGTCTCCCTTCCCCCACCCGGCAACGCCGGTACTGGAGGGCGTCATAGGATCGGTGAGTCTCCGAAATCCGCTTCGTGCTGTTTTCGCGAAGATGCAGGATGATGTCGCGATTGTTGTACTGCTCTCCTATCATGAGAACTGCAACGTCATTGTTGACTGGCCCTCCCCTCCCCCTCTCCCTCCCCTTCCCTCCCCCTTCCCCTCCCCCCTCCGTCCTCCCCTTCCCCCCTCCCCTCTCCTCCTCCCCTTCCCCCCTCCCATTCCGCTCCCCCTCCCCTTCCCCTCCTCCCCTTCACCCTCCTCCCCTCCTCCTCCTCCCTCCTCCCCTCCTCCCCTTCCCCCCTCCCATTCTGCTCCCCCTCCCCTTCCCCTCCTCCCCTTCCCCTCCTCCTCCTCCCCCCTCCCCCCACCTCCTCCCCCTCCCACTCCCCTCCCTCCCATCCTCCCCCTCCCCTTCCCTTCCCTCCTCTCCCTCCCCTCCCCTCCCTTCCTCCTCCCTCCTCTCCTCCCCTTCCCCCTGTTCCCCTCCCCTCCCGTTCCGCTCCCCTCCCCCACCCGGCAACGCCGGGTACTTCTGCTAGTATTAAATAATTATATCTCTGAAACCGCTTATCCTATCGATGCAAAATTTTATAACTATCATCTAACAGTGCTGTTTGCATATGGTTTGAAAATGATGATGTCATAGGTCATGTGGTTTGGCAGCCATCTTGGATAGAAAAACGAACCTTATCCGATCAACACGAAACTTCACAAACGTGATCCCCTATCTATACATATGCAGAGTGATGACATCTACCCGTTGTGGGACTATGCGGAGGCATATTGGCGACACAGCCATATTGTTCTTGTTCCATTATTTAACTGGTTAAACTTTGTGTCACACAAAATGAATTTCAGATTTACTTTTCGATCCTTTATTTTGGGGTTCTAAAAGGAACGTCAACATGACAAAAAGTATGAACTGTTGTGTTTTTTGTAGCTACAGCAAAACTTGCTACATACTTGTCCAGAAGGAAGAAGCGTAACGGTAAACCGCTTCACCAATGCAACGTCATGACGTTTTTCCCTGTGCTTGTGTCTGCAAGGTTAAAACCTGAATTTAATTTTTCCAAGACCATGGCTGGACTTGATGTGTTTGTGGAAAAATGGTGTTTGGAAAATGTTTGTGAAATTTACCAAAATGAGTTGGTATTATCTCTTTCTTCAATAATCAAGTCTTTCTATATTTTTGTAGTATTGCTTTGTTTTATGGTTTTGTTAAAATGAACTGATTAATTTTTCTACTCTCGTTTTTTCCTCACTTTCATGTTCTCTCCTGTCTTGTTGGGATTTTTGATTTGTAAATTGTACAAACATACACTTTTATGATTTTGTAATAAAAGGACCTCAAAAGTCAAAAGTCATTCTCTAACTCTGCAGTCGTTGTCCCGACTTCGTGAAGGCGGGGGTACACCATCCTCGACGTGGGGGATCTCTGGGTCATTCCTGCGAGATCAATCGGCTCTCTCCGTACCACAGGCTTGTTCAAAAGAACTGACCGGGGCTATGTTCTAAATCCATCGGATCACATATCGCACGTCGTTTCTGTGAACAGCTCGAGTTTATTGGGAGATCAGGCAAAACACACCGAGTCCATGGAAATCGGAGAGCGCCCAAATCACAACTGAGCATGCGTGGGACGTCATCAGATGACGATGACGTCACGTCCTAAACCGTAAAACAACAACTAGTAATACCGCGGTGGTCACTTTCTTTCCTTGAAAAAAAACTTCTCTTTGCTCACCAACATTTCTTGTCAACTAGTATAAGTCAACTTGCACATACGATATATCAAGACGTAGAAGGAATGCAAAATATTTGGAAATGAATCGTCGTTTCTCCTGTGGGACAAATCTCCACGAGCGTGGATGTGTCTGGGGGTCGTCAAGGACAGCAATGCAGGCCACGCATCCCGACTCCGAGCCTTGTGTGAGGCTCTTTGTAATGAGACTCGCACCATGGGATGCACGAGCGTATAGAATAAAGATGGGAGAAGAAGCTGGGAGAGATTGAGGGACTGGTCCCATTGACCCTTTCTTCCAAGAAGGACATTCTGCATCTCAGTGATGGGTCTGAGCGATTCTTGCAGTTCACAGATCCATGATCTTCCGAGCCTTTTGTGCTGCAAAATTCCCTCTTGGAAACATCCCATCCCTGGCATGCTGTTGGTGTCAAACGTTTCTGGCAGGTGCAACTCACGTGCAAGTGTAAATACCTGGGAAGCATTGTTAAAAGAGGTTGAGGAACTATTAGCCCATTATGACCTTTTCTTCCAAGAAGACACAATAGTGCCGGGTCCGCTAGAGGTCTCAAACCATTCTTGCAGGTGAGAAGGCACACTGATTGCTGGAGGCCTCGAACCATTCTTGCAGGTGGAACTCACTTGCACGTGTAAATAAATATACGTGGTACGGTGTGAGTCTCATTAACAAAAAAAGCAAGAACAGGCACGAGAGTTGAAGCACCAGTCCCTTATATGACCTTTCCTTCCAAGAGGACATTCTGCAGCTCAGTGATGGGTCTGAGCGATTCTTGCAGTTCACAGATCCATGATCTTCCTTTTGTGCTGCAAAATTCCCTCTTGGAAACATCCCATCCCGTGATTGAAATGCGCAATCGCAGTCTTCGACAATTAATAACGTGCGGAATGAGCCTCGCGTGAGAAATAGTAGAAAAATGGCGACAAAATATTCTCGGCGATGGTGCACTGCTTAAAAACATTTGGAGCTGGCAAATTAAAAGCCTTGTTGGATAGGTCGTCCGTCACGTCCTCTTTATTCCTGCCTTCCTCCCAGCGACCTCTCCCGGGACGCTGTTCGACTTGTCAGGTTCGTTTTTTCACTATATTCCTCCTCCGCATGCTCATGCTGCTTGCTTTGCTTTAATCAGCGTCTCCTCGCACTCTGGAGCAGTTGGGGAAAATAAGAACTTCCCACTTCCATCTCCACATTCAATCAATTATATTTTCTTTATGCTTTTTTTCCTTTTAAATCTTGAGCTGAATCCTATAGGCTTTGTCCCAAAACTTGCTTCGTCCTCTCGTACTCGTCTATCTACCCTGCTCTTTGTTAGTATTCTTTCAACTGATTGCTTCTGCAGTAGAGCAATGTGAGGCAAGAAGCCTTCCAATCCCATTTCCCCTCCCTTGGCCAAATAGGGTAAGTGGGGGGGGGGGGGGGGGGGGGGGAGGAAAGAGGGGCATAGGAGGATCCATGGGGTAAGCAACATGGATACAGAAGCAAACTCTCAGGAAGGGAAAAAATTTAATTTGGAAGGAGGTGGGCTTGGGATGGGCTGGATTACCAAGGGTAGAAAATATCATGTTTTGGGAATGGGGTGGATCTGACATAGTGGTGAACAAGACCTGGAGGGAAGAAGGTGTCTTGTGTCTTGAAGACCTGGAGGGTCTTGAGACCTGTAAGGTGTCTTGAAGACCTGGAGGGAAGAATGGGATTGAAGAGAATGTGGAATATGTAAGTTGGTTCCACAGGTGGGGAAAAACGAGGAACGAATAAGTGGAGGTGATCAGTAATCCTGGATTTATTTAGTTTCACAAGAAGAGGGTTGATGGTGGACCATGTGTGCCCTGCAGAAACCTGAGGGGCACAAAGCATGGAAAGAGCAGAGGGTGCTAGATGAGAAAGGGGCGATTGTGGTCCATTTATTTTCGTTCTCTCAGTTTTTCCCAGTCTTTTCACCCCATTCTTCCTTGTTTAAAATCTTAACTAAAAAAAAAACAAACAACAAAACATTTCCATCTCTGTTCTTATCTGTTGTTCTTATTCGTTTATTCGTTGTTCTTATTCGTTCGTTTGCTCTTCGACCACGTGTTTCACCCCGATTTCCCCAGATAGGGTTCACTGTTTAATTTAAAATGTTTAAACTTTCCCCTGATGTGCTGTATTCTGTCGTATATTAAAACACTTTTTTCTTCTTCTTCTTTAAAAAGTTGCTTTCGACTTGCTCACAAAATCGCTTTATTTCCAAAAAAAATTCCATCCCTTACAGTTCCTCCTCCCTACATTCCCTAAACTCACCTGCATTCCACCCCTCCTCCAGCGTTTTCAAACGTATCTCTGAATCGAAGGTGACAAGAAACTCATCTTGCAAAAAAATGTTCGTTTCCCATTAATCGTACACTTTCTAAAATCCAAACTCACCCCTGCCCTCCTAATCTTCCCCATCACCCATCCCTTTCAAATCTCCCCCCTTTCCCCTTCTCTCCTGGACCCCCCCTCACCCCTCCCCTCCGAGACTCCCCCTTGCCCCTCCCCTCCTAAACTCCCCCCTCACAACTCCCCTCCAAATCTCCTCCATCTCCCATCCCTTTCAAATCCCCCCTTTGCCCCTTCCCTCCGAAACTCCACCTCACCCCTCCCCTCATAAACTCCCCCATAGCTCCTCCCCTCCCAAACTCCCTCCTTGCTCTCCCCTTCTAATCTCCCCATCACTCATCCCTTTCAAATCAACCTCCTCGCCCCTTCCCTCCTAAACTGCCCCTCACTCCTCCCCTCCTAAACTCCCCTCACCCCTCCCCTTCTAAACTCCCCCTTCGCTCCTCCCCTCCTAAACTCCCCCCTCGACCCTCCCCTCCTAAACTCTTCTAGACTTGGTTATGACTAAGTTCCCTGCAAAAGTCTGCTGCTCTTCTTCTGCTCCAATTGGCTCATCTGATCATGTGCTTGTTAAAGTGGACATCTCTCTGACCATTCTCAGAGAGCCTCCTCAGTGTCGACGAGTCTGGCATTTCACTCAGGCCAACTGGCACGGTCTTCAAGCAGCCTTAAATCATCTGGACTGGTCTTCCATCTCTACCGCCTCTGACATCAACTCATCCTGGGATTTCTTCCAAAGTAAATTACTCTCTCATGCACAGATTTATCCCATCTCCTCTTCAGTTGTCATACCCTTCCTCCCATCCATGGTACACGGAATCTTGTGGTGAGGCAGTTACCCAGAAACAACTTGCCTTCGCCTCCTGGAAAGCAAATCCAACGGAAGGAAATCTCATTTCCTTTCACAAAGCCCGAAACAAGTGCGTGTCCACCCTCAGGAGAGCCAGGAAACAATATCTCTCCTCTCTCAAGACTGAACTCTCAAACCTGTCTCCCTCTTCCAAATCCTGGAGGTGTCTGGTCAAATCTGTTTCTGGTGTTTGGTCCCCCTCCATCCCCTCCCTTACCTCAAACGGCAACACAGCTGACTCCGCACGTGAACAGGCTGAATGCCTCAACTCTGTGTTTGCCTCAAAATATTGTCTCCCAAACCCATCCCTCTCTGTACCCACCGTACCCAGTCGTACCCAGCTGTTCCTGGACTCTGTGTCCTTTCCTCCTGACAAGGTGGAAAAGTTTCTGTAAACCCTCGACTCTGATTCTGCAACTGGACCAGGTGGCATCAGTCCATGGGTCCTAAAATCCTGCTCTGCCACTCTTTCACTCCCTCTCTCTGTTCTCTTCACCCTCCTCTCTTTTGCTCAAGGTCATCTGCCATCTGCTTGGAAATCATCCAACATCACCGCTTTACACAAAAAAGGTGCAAAAACAGATCCTTGCAACTACAGACCAATCAGTCTTCTCCCAATTATCAGCAAAGCCATGGAATCCATCATTGCTGTGGATATCAAATCTTTCCTCTTCTCCAATGTCTTGATTTCTGATCATCAATTTGGTTTCAGACCAGTTCACTCTACTCTGGACATGCTGCTGTCTCAACAATGGATGGAGGTCCTCAATGCCAAACAGGACATTAGAGCTGTCTCCCTTGACATATCACGTGCCTTCGATGCGGTCTGACACCCCGCTCTGCTCACCAAACTCTCCTCCTATGTTATCCATGGAAATCTCCACGCATGGCTTGCGGACTTCCTGTCTAGTCGTAGTCAACGTGTGGCCCTGAATCGGTTTCTCTCATATCTCCTTCCTGTTCAGGCTGGAGTGCCCCAAGGACACTGCCTCTGGGCCCTGTGCTTTTTCTGGTCGTCATCAATGATCTCTCTGACTCTCTTGAAAATCCTGTCTAGCTCTTTGCTGATGACTCCACTCTCTGCCGCTCCGTTCCTCATCCCTCAGATCGGCAGTCTGCAGCCTCCTCACTCTCTGCAGACCTGGACAAAATCACAGACTGGTCAAACAAGTGGAACATGTCTTTCAATCCTGACAAATCTCACACTCTTACTATGTCTCTCCGAAAAGACTGACTGGACAACCCTCCCATCTACTTTCTGAACAATCCTCTCCAAGAAGTTCTGTCACTCAAGCTTTTGGGTCTCACTATCTGCCATGATCTTTCCTGGGAAAACTACATTTCCAATATGGCCTCCAAAGCTAGTCGCCGACTGGACATCCTCCGTCGTGTGAAGTCCTTCCTTGACACACCTGAGCTCCTCACCACATACAAGGCTTTCATCCGCAGCTCAATGGAATACTGTTCTCCCCTCTGGGCCGGTACTCCTGCCTCACACCAAGCTCGGCTTCATGCTGTTGAAACCAAAGCTTTCAGAATCAATGGAATCTCCCGCGAGGAAGCTAACTCCGAGGGCCTTTCACTTACTCACCGCAGGCAGGTAGGTGGTCTTTCTGTCTTCTACCGACTCCTCTCCGGCCTTGCTCCCCCAGCTCTCTCTGGGCTCTGTCCCCCAAATATTCCTAGAGGTTGCACAAGATCTACTAGCAACCCTCTGATGGTTAAATTGCACACATCAAGAATCTCTGCTCACCTTCACTCCTTCATTCCGCTTTTCTCCCGCCTCTGGAACAAACTCCCTCACTCTCTTCAATCCCACTCCTCCCTCCAGGTCTTTAAAACAGCTGTTCACCACCATGTCTTATCTTCCCCCATCCAAATCCTTGATCTTTTCTACCCCCGCTAATTCACCCCAGATCCACTTTTTTGAAATACCAACTTCTTTCCTGGAAGTCCTTGCAGTATCCTTGTGTTTTATACTTCTCCCCCCCCCCCCCTT
Source organism: Myxine glutinosa (assembly GCF_964187855.1). Taxonomy (NCBI): domain Eukaryota; kingdom Metazoa; phylum Chordata; class Myxini; order Myxiniformes; family Myxinidae; genus Myxine; species Myxine glutinosa. The sequence continues at coordinate 64,807,107 of NC_136272.1, read as the reverse complement.
CCTACGCCTCCTCCCCCCAAGCCCTCTCCCTCCCACAGATGTCCCGATGTTCCTGCTCTCAAATGTTGTGTTTGTGTGCTTCCTCATCTCTCCCCATCTTGTCTACTGCTCCCCTTATTATATGTTTTATGTGTCTGTTTGATTTTTTGTGTGATTAATGTTAGCTCTTTCACGAGCCTCGATGTTGTATACAAAAAAAACAAGGGGGGGCGATAGAGAAACCACCGAGTTGTCCGCGATGGTGAAGTGATAGAACCATAGACTCAGTTTCAGAACGGGACATTCCAATAATGCTGAAGACCTTGGTTTCCATCGTGTCAAGCTGATTAAGATGTGAGGCAGGAGCACCAACCCAGAGTGGAGAGTAGTACTCCATCAAGCTCCGGATGAAGGCCTTATAGGTGGATAGGAGCTCAGGTGTGCCAACGAAGGACTTTCTGCGACGGAGGATGCCCAGTCGGCGACTGGCTCTGGATGGCAACTTTGAAATGTGGTTTTCCCAAGAAAGATCATGGCTGATTGTGAGACCCAGATACAGCGGGGAGACAGCTTTAAAAATCTGGAGTTGATTATGAAACAACCTGCTTTGATTATTGAATGAAGTTTTTCACTATTCTATCTATTTTTTAACAGTGTTGGTTAGGTTTTGTTGTGTTGCCTTCAATGTGTCAGGTTGGAATCCTCCATACGTCATTTAGATATAAACACTATGGTTTGGTTGAAGGCACCACCTGATGCAACTTCACTTTAAATTTGGCACCTTGACCTTCGATATGAAAATGAGGTGTGGGAAGTGGGGGAGAAAAACAGGAGGGTATGAGTGAGTTTAGAAAGAGGTGAGGAAAAAGGGAAAAAGGTGAGGACAGGTAACTAAATATGTGGGTTAATATGGGTTTATGGGGCATACTGGAGGAAAGGGAGGGATGGAGGGGAGTTAATAATTCTATACTAGTTTTGGCACATAATATGGAGATAGCCTTAACCCCCAAATCATCAGTAAGACATGTCTGTCCACACAGGCTCATCCCAGCATACGCCTACACCATATGCAAATATAAGATTGTGGAGATTTGAGAGGAAAGGATGGAGAACAGTAGGGAATGGGGAAATTGAATGGAAAGATAACCCTCGTCCCCGGCTGGGGGTCACTGGGCCAGCAACAAACAGCGGGAAGCACCAAAGGTAGAAAGACGGCAAAAGCAATTGGAACTTGGGTAGAAAGCAGTTCCAGGTGAGCTTCATCCTTTCTCCTGAAAATTTCCATGAAAACCCATAATTTCGCCAACCCGTTCATTACCGATGATGAAAATTACATGTAATTAAGGGACGCCTAATGGACACCTGTGAAACATTTTTTTATTATTTTCCTCTTCTTTAGTCCCCAGCACATCATCTCGAACCACCACCTCTACCTATCCGAACCCTACCGCTCCCATTGTATTCAAACCAACTTACCTGTCCCGCTCATCTTGTTTTCTTTTGCATCAAACACATCTCCTTTATTTTAGCCCGTCTGGTTTATTCGTGTTTGTCTCACCAAATTATCTTCCGTCAGCAATTCGACAAAGGTACACTGGTCTGCTTTTCCAATAATAATGTTATTTGAAGTACGTGAAATCATCTTCCATTTTAAAACACGACCACGGGATGGATGTTTCACGTCTGCAGACTGCAAGTGATTGTGGACAGGTGAGACAGCCGGTTTGGCTTTCTACCTTAATAGCGACTGATGTGACGAATGGTGAATATCAAATACCTGGACGCTATGCTCAAGTAGTACTCGAATGTTGACAGGTCATCAAATTTTTAACGTCATTGAGCAGGTAAGCACAGAATCACTGACATAGCAGCTGTATTACAATTTAACCCTACTCCCCTGGGTGAGGGCCTGGGATGCCCCTTTTACATTCTTCGCAATTTTTTCACAACCGCTGGGGATTTTGAATTCTCCTCTCATGACGTTTTTCTCTCGGGTCTTGTGCACATTTTGATAGCACATACATCCAAATCGGACTTTACGCACACAATTAGTCTGAAAACAAGACCGATGGTCTAACAATGGTGTAGCCGGGCTTGGATCTGTTGAGTGGAGGATCTGCTTTTGTCAGGTTGGAATCCCCCTGTCATATGACCAGATCCTCTGCTCTGATTGGTGGACGTTTGTGAGAGACATAAATTCATACACCGGACGGACAGACAAACTCTCTTCCAGACGACATTCCCCTACGGGCTACGCCGTAAAAAACAAGTTCTAAAAAAACTGCAATTTTTCCACATGTTTATGGACACCAAACACATGTGAATAAGGGTTACATGCATTAGGACATTCATGGTGTAAATTAATCAGGCTGTAATTTCTTCTGAGTGTTTTATCATGTTGTCTAAGACATATTGAATAATTATAGAACAATAGAATTCGGCAATAATTAGACAAATTAACATATTCTGAATTATTTTTTTTGTACCATCGTGTTCATTACGTCATGCTGTATACGTGTGCTAATTTTCAGGTTCATCGGACCGGATCATCGACGGCTGAGATCAGTCAAGGTAAGCTCAATATCACCCAGTTCAGTTAGGGTTATAAACCGAGAAAGTATCCAAGATACAAAGCCTGTCCACATCCTCTTTGTACTCGCACTAAACCTGACGAGAATGACAGCTAAAAGAATTGTATCACTTTAAGTTAGTGTAGTGTTCTCCATGTTCTCATCATAACGGTTTGTTGAGTTCATTTATACTCCTCCTGCAGTTTATTGAGCGCCTGATTCAACGACCATCCAGATAATCGACTGGGTACCATCCATCATCGAGGTTTCATGCAGAAAGAGAGAAAGAGAGGAGAGAGAGGGGAAAGAGAGAGGGGAGAGAGAGAAGGGGGGGAGAGAGAGAGAGAGAGAGAGAGAGGCAGTGAAAGGGGAGAGGGGAAAGAGGGGAGAGAGAGAGGGGGGAGAGGGGAGAATGGAGAGAGAAAGAGAAAGGGGAGAGGGGAGAGAAAGGGGAAAGGGAGAGGGGGGAGAGGGGAGAGATAGAGGGGGTGAGAGGGGAGAATGGAGAGAGAAAGAGGGGAGAAAAAGGGGACAGGGAGAGGCAAGACAGAGAGAGAGGCAGTGAAAGGGGAGAGGGGAGAGAGAGAGAGGGGAGAGGGGAGAATGGCGAGAGAAAGAGAAAGAGGGGAGAGAATGGGGAAAGGGAGAGGGGAGAGAGAGGAGAGAAGGGAGAGAGAAAGAGAAGGGAGAGAGAGGAGAGGGGAGAGAGAGGAGAGAGGGGAGAGAGAAAGAGAAGGGAGAGAGGGGAGAGAGAGGAGAGGGGAGAGAGAGGAGAGGGGAGAGAGAGGAGAGGGGAGTGAGAGGGGAGTGAGAAGAGAGGGGAAAGAGAGGGGTGAGAGAAAGAGAGGGGAGAGAGAGAGGGGTGAGAGAGTGGGGAGAGAGAAGGGGGTGAGAGGGGGTGAGAGGGGAGAGAGGGAGGGGGGTGGGAGGGGAGAGAGAGAGAGGGAGAGGGGTGGGAGGGGAGAGAGAGAGAGGGAGAGGGAGGTGAGAGAGGAGTGAGAGGAGAGGAGAGAGAGAGGGTGAGATGGGAGAGGGAGAGGGGGTGATAGGGGAGAGGGGAGTGAGAGGAGAGGGGAGAGAGGGAGAGAGAGGGTGAGATGGGAGAGGGGGTGATAGGGGAGAGGGGAGAGAGAGAGGGGAGAGAGAGAGGGAGAGTGAGGTGAGAGAGGAGAGGGGAGAGAGGGAGAGAGAGGGTGAGATTGGAGAGGGAGAGGGGTGATAGGGGAGAGGGGAGTGAGAAGAGATGGAAGAGAGAGTTGGGTGAGGAGAGAGAGAGAGAGAGAGAGAGAGATAGAGAGAGATATATATAGATAATGAATGAAAAACACATTGGTAAACATCCAAATGTAAATTTATCAAATGTATAAATTGAAAATAGATATTGTTTACAAAAGATACATGACATTTACAAGAAGTGTTTTTCTCATCTTTCCTGTAGTGCAGAACATATGACGTCTCCTCCATCAGGCTTGGACAATTTCAGACTGGAGTCCGCATCGGCAAGACAACCTGAATGATCCAAGGACAGAGATGTGTCATGTGTGTGCATGCAGGGCAGTCTGCTCTGCTCTGTTTTGCTTTGCCCTGTAACCACCTTGACTTCAACCACCCATTCGCCCCTTCCTCCTCCAAATAGTTCCAGTCCATTCATCTGCAGGGAATCGTGCTGCAGTGTGTCTGAGTGTGCTCCAAATAGTTCTGTGCAGCTGCACCCTCAGGCAATGCCATCAGTAAACCAAAAGCTGCTGTCGTTTAGACCATCCCAATGAGTCTCTGGAGGCATTCTCAGACGTTGTTCTGTTCACATTCATTTTCTCAGCACTCAGCATGCTCGGTGACCAGGAAGGAATAAGAGGAAGAAATGAAAATATCCTGAAATGGACCATCGGAGTTGAAAAGCTAAACACAGAGCAGGATGAACATGACATCATTATTGTTATGGATTCGTCACTTCCGTTGTTGTGGTTCTCATCCACTGTAAACATTTTTGGTTCCATGTACTATTATTGTTATCGTTTAAGTGAAATAGAGATTACTGTTTTCAAAAGGTAAAAAAAAAAGTTAATGTTTAAAAAGAAACCGGAAACCGGATCGGGAACCGGAGGAAGAAGAACAGGAAGAGAAGAGGAAGAAGAGGCGGAGTGAGTGAGGTGGACAAGGAGCCGAGCTGCGTTGAGGTTTTGAACAAACGCTGGCGAACGGGGGTCACTAGCGAACTTTGGGGTTTCCTCGGAAAGGGATTCCTGCGACAGAGTTGTTATCGCTGTGACAGATAAACCTGCGTGACAGGTTTTGCAGTTGATTCCGAAGAGAATCATTGGAGGGCCGTTACGTCTCGAGTACGGGCCGTTGGCCATTTTGCCTCGCGCATGTTTTCGGATCGCTCCAGGCTTTTCACCTCGCTTCAACCTTTTCACCGCATCCAGACGTTAACCTGGTGTGTGTGTGTAACGTGGATTTTGAGTGGGAATTTGCGGTTTGCCGTCTGTGAGCCGTTGAACGTCCATACCCGAAGGTTAATTTGCGGTTCGCCGTTTGTGAGCCGTTGAACGTCCATACCCGAAGGTGTGATTTCCCAGTCGCCTCTTGAGGACACTTTTGCCTATCTTTGGCAGTGTGACTCTCAACCGAACGGGATTCTGGTCTCGATACAACATCGTTCTGACGATCACTGGAGTGGATCGACTTTGGCTTGAAGCTGGAACCAACTTTGGCTTGAAGCTGGGACAGAGACATTGGGAATGTTATTTTCGCTCACTTGGAGCACAGTGAGTTATATTGTACGAAACAGCACAGTATTGTATTGCACAGTGAGTTATAGGAATGATATATTGGTTGTACAATTGATTAATATTGTTATTGTTCTGTTATTCTTGTGTGGACCACACCAATACTTGTTTGTTGGTAACAATTGGTGTGGTTTCACCATTTGACACACAGAATAACACATCTTTCTGCCGTGACTCCTCTCGGGGCTCGGAGGTACACCGTGACCGGGGTTTGGGGAGGAGCACGTAACATTATGTTGTTTTGATTTTCAGGAGGACACAGTCTCCTTGGGTTGATGTCAGCAGGGTGGTACGCTTGGCCTCCTATATTCCTTATTAGTCAATGGAATCCTATCCCAGGGTCCACCTGCTTTTGACAATGTGGAGTTAAATTCGTGAGGCCGCAGACATTAATCAACTGGCCATGTTGGACACACGCACTTTGTTTGGAGGACTAAGACATGTGTATACGTCTCGCCTTGGTGTGGCCGTTACAGTGTGCCACCAACTTCACCAGTATGGAATGTTGGGATGTCCTGTAGTCATCAGGCACTTCAAAGATCAAGTCATGTTTTGTGGGGAAAAAACAATAAACGTTATCAAGGCATCGTCGTGCTGGGAATTGCAAATTCATCAAATTCATGATGAAGAGGAGTTGAAGATCTCATTGAGATGTTTTAGGTAATGAAAGACTGATGTTACCCATTCCCAAACGATCCTCTCATTCAAAACAATAACTGGCAGATTCCATTTTTCACTCACAATTATTCATTCCTTTCAATGGAAAAGAATAATGGTAAGGGAGTATATAAGAGATTATTTATACATAATATACATATTAATGTTCGGTACCTTCCAGGTGTCGTAGAAAGCTGAAATTTGGTGTAAAAAACAGACATCGAAGTCGATACACCGGGAAAAATGACAGAACCGTCGGAAAGCGTCCGTACATGAAAACCTACGTTAAAAACGTAAATGTGTATGTGAAAAAACAACAACAACCCGTAATCGATATCTAGCATTTGAAAATTGTAATTTCTATAACTGTCAACTGTGACGTAAAAACCTCAATGAAAATTTACGTAAATAACCACAAAGCTTCTGTAAAAAAAAAAAAAAAAATTATTTATTTATCAGGACGTGGTATTTTTATTTATTTATTTATTATTTTTTGTATACAAGATCGAGGCTCGTGTAAGAGCTAACATTAATCACAAAAATACAAACTGACACATAAAACATAAGTTAAAGGGAGCGGGAGACAAGATGGAGAAAGATGGAAGCACACAAGTGCAACAGCAGAGAGCAGGGACATCGGGAGATCTGTGGGAGGGAGAGGGCTTGATTTCGGCAGTTTAACCATAAGAGGGTTGCTGGCAGATCTTGTGCGACCTGTAGGAATATTTGGGGGACAGAGCCCAGAGAGAGCTGGGGGGGGTGGGGGGGGGGGGCAAGGCCTGAGAGTTGATGCTTACCTATAATCATAAAGGTGTTATTTGTCATGTATGTACGTACGAATCACGGTTCGTTATTGCTTACAATGTATAAACATGCTCCAGTAGTTTATATATAAAAACAGATAAAACATATTATGATATCATATTGTTGCTGATCGCGGTTAGGATGTTATAGACCGAGCGGTGGTTTAAAACCGCGACCTAACAAAACTCACCCGATTCCACCCGAACGTTGGTTGTATCGCACCCTAGCTGCTCAATGAGGGAAAAGACAAAAGCGACGCAATGCAAGAGGAAAACGGAGACAAAAAAAGGTTTGAAATACTACTACATTTATTCCTACTATTTACACACAAGCAAAAAGACAGATGTCACGTTTATTTACAAGCACAAGACGCAGGTGACACAGTGCAAATTTAGCTTACCTACAGACTTAACTTATATCCCAGGACAGAACAAACAGAACGCTGACTCACGCGGGGAATGCCAGGGATGGCAGAAGGTGGATGGCTGGAGGGAGAGGAAAGGTCCAAGGGGGGTCCCGCAGCACAACCGGCGCGTTCAGCAGCCGCCGTTCCGTTTCGGCCCTGCTCCGAACCGCCGTTCAGGCCCCCTTTGGCGGTTGGGTGGCGCTGCTGCGGCCGCCTGCACTTGCCTTGCCAGGCCTTGTCTCACTCGTCACCACCGACTCCTCACCACCGCAACCAACTGACCACCGACTCCTTTCTCTGGCAACCGACTGTCACCAACTCCTTGCAACCAACTCCTCCTCTCTTTCTCTCAACCGACCCAGACCAACCCAGAGTGCATCTCTCTTTCTTCTTCTTCTGGTCCACTTCCGGTTGCGCCCTTTTATAGCGCCCCCAGCGATCACGCCCCCCGGCGCTTTGGACACGCCCATCGGGGGTGCTCACCTCGGCCCTGGTTGGTCGCGCGACCCTCGGGCTCCGCCCTGGATGACGACGGGCGGCGCGCCCCTCCTCCCCTCTGACGAGGTGCGACACGCCTTTCTTCTCCGACCCGAGCCTCGTGGTCAATGGTGGTTATTGGAGGGGAGGTAATATGGGCAATCGAGGCTCGCCAATGACGAGAGGGGGATGTAATATGAGGTCATTGGAGGTTTTGGAGGGGATGGAAAGGGAGATTTTTGGGGATGGGAAGGAAAGGGGGTCTATTCTCTTTCACTGGTGCAATGGAGTACTTTTAATTAATGGGAGACACAGCCTTATCCTAAAACACAGAATAAGAGATAACTATCAAAAGAAAAGATATATCGTGTCCTGCATGTATGTTTTTTATGGACTAACTACGGGAACGCCCTTTGACCTTTATACAACCACAACGGAGGGAGGAGGGGTGATATTTTACAACAACCTTTTACAACAACCTTTTACAACATTTTACCACCACCACAAAATAAAAAAACATTCTCATATTCACAACACTGCACCCTCCTCCCCTTAGGCACATCCCGGGCCTATTACTTTTACCTTAGTGTGGCATGTAGGTGTAGTTCCCTCTACTTTTAACCTGACCCTGAGTGCGACTGGTTTTAAAACATAAATAAATGTGTCCCGCTGCTCCATTGCACCCTGCCTAACAGACTTACGCCCACAGTTAACCGAATTGCGGAATGGTCTTCAAACTATACACTGACGGTGGGGAGCATTATTTACACTGACGCTAATTTTATTTACAAAACTAACCCAGGACCTGTAATTGTTCTTTCTGGGGGGAGGACAGTCTGCTCTGCATCAATGCACCATTAAAGCACCCAAAAACGCACCAATACACACCCAAGCACCAATCGGTGCAGTCCCCATTGTTCAATGAATAAAATAAAACCAACAAACCCAACCCTGCAGGTGTCTCTTGCTCTTCGGCTCCCTCTGCTGGTTATCATTATTTCTTCCAGTTGTTGTCATTTTCATTTGCTTTGCTTACTGGCGGCCTATTTGCAATAAAGCTTGCCCAAACGTGTCCATTTTATTTATCTTTATTTATGGCCCACAGGGCCGACTACGTGTGGTTCACCTGTGGGGCATCGGTGCCCTGTGGCCAAGGTCCGCCAGCAAGATTTCGGGCCCTCATGGCCGGTTCCAGCAGAGGGGCCTTGCCCCAACCCATGGGGTCCATAAGTGGTGCTCGGCCACTGACATGTGGTCCATAATGTGGTGCATCGATGCAGACAGCTGGTTCTGGGAATTTCGGGCGCACAATGGCCGACCCACGCACGCTCCCCTCGGCGCCCAACGGCGCTCAGGTCCTCATGTGGGAGACAAAAAGGGGGGACAAGACAGATGAGCGAGGGGTAAGGTCTCAAGGGTACACATCAAAAAGGCAATGCAAGGCGAAATGCGTACGGAGGGCGAAGTGAGAAAGCTCGTCCCTACCGTACGTCACCCCCCTGTTACCTAGCCCACCCTTGCCCTTACCCCATATGTACAAAACCTACACATTACCAATTCGTCACTACTGTCACGTCTTCCCCATATTTCCCCTATATCAAATTCGTCACCACAATCCCTCTACTTCAAAAATTTGCCATCATCAATTCATCATCAATCCTCATAAGGAGGCAGAGATGGAAGATCAAAGCACAATGTCACACCCACGTCATGATGCGTCTCACATTCCAAACATTTGCACAATAAAAAATAATAAAACATGGCATGGTGTGGAGTTACCTGTCACCTCCGGTGAGTGGGTGCAGATGGTGCGAGGAGATCCTTCATCCTAACTATCCTCTAAATGACTTTAACACACTTTACACTACCCGGGGTCTTTCTCCGGCCAAACCATTGGCCCTCTTACACTATGGGTTCTAAAACCCAATTCCCATTGGCCAAACTGTGGTGCTTTTCAATTTGGGGTCTCACTCCCCCGATTCATCTCCCGGTGCCCTCGCACAATTTCTGGGCCGCGACGTGTAGCTCTCCCAACAGGTCTACCCACCTGCACACCTCCACCACTGTAGTTGCCACCCGAGCTTACCTAGCTCCTCACCCTAACCTATCTAACTGGGGGCAGCCCCTCTCCTGGCTCTGTCACCCCATGGTGCCCTCCGGCACTGGGCTACCCGGGTCCGTCCTCCGGATCCTCGGGCCCCATCCACAACAACTACTACCGGCTCCCAGAGCCCACCTGCGGCCTCACCTGGCCGACATCCTTACAGTGGTGGAGTGCCCAAACCAACTACACACACTAACAGGCTACACGCCCAGCCATTTCCACAACACTAATCCACCCATCCAAACATCATTCTTCCAACCGCACCACAGATGCCAATATCCAACCACAATTTACCTGTACCCTCTACCTAACACTTACACTACCCGCCCCGGGTATCCGTGATGGGGGGTCCACTCTTCCCCCATTCACACCTTCGCACCATCCACTCCACTCCACAATTTCCACCATACCCACTCCACGACCATCCATTGGCCAATACTCCATACCATTTATTCCATACACCTGTCCTCCATTCACCTGTCGTTGCACACCTGTGCAATCTCACCTGGTGCCACCTGCACCCTCCTCCTCTTTCTGGACCAGTTGGTCAACACAACACACATCACCATCACTCACTCATACACTGCTCCACACACCTGTTCAGTTGCACACCTGTGCAATCACACCTGTTCCATTCTCACACGCACGGCATCATCTCAGCTGACTACTCCCCTCTGAAACTTGCGCTTCCCAGTCGTCCCTTTAAACTATTGCGCTCCCACGTCATTATAATCCACACTAATCTACCTGCGTCCCCACTACAGGTATCAGTCACTAACTAACCTTAACGTCACCTACTGTCATCTTCGCTAGATCCCTACAATATAACCTAACCCACCCGGGCTAGTTTTCACCGCCATACACCCCATAAACTATAGCTCCTTTGCCCCACGTCTGTGAGGGATGGTGGATTTGCCATCCCACCACATTGGGGTCTCTCACTATAAATTTTGTTCGTCCAAATCCAACAATTCAAAAATTTTCCATTTACTGCCAATTCTATTCACTTTTCTAAATTTCGGATCAAATCACTATCACTATCACAGTCCGTCTACTTATTAGGTCCTCTCGGTGCGCCAATTCACATCTACAGCCCGGCTTCGTACAGCCGAGCAATGAACGCGGGTCGTTTTGTGCCAGCGGCTGGATACGTCCCGCCGCACTCGGGGCAGGGACGGGGGCTTACCCGGGCCGAGATCCCACGCACCACCTCGGCGTGGAGCCATCCAATGTCCCGATCTCGACCTGCCGGCACGTCTCAATAGAAAGTGGTCGCCATGACGACCCTTCCTATCGGGCGGCCCGCTCCGTCTAGTGGAGCCCGGACGCGGCCGTTCCACGCGAGGCCCAGCGTGGATCGCGCACGGCGGTTCTTTCGAAACCGCCGTGGTTCGGATCCCCGCTGGTTCTCGCGGCACGCGAAGCCCGGCACGCACCGAGGGCCCGAGTCGGCTATAAGTCGTTCTAACCTTTAACCCGGTTATCGTCGACGCCTCACCTGGATGCTTACAAGCATACGCTACCCCTTTCGTGCTCATACATGCAGCCGTTTCCATGCTCTTGGTCGTACCTTCTCTAACACACCTCGGTACACTCATTCCGCTCACCGACTTGGTCACACACCTGACCACCGAACACCTTGGCACACATTCGTCGCTCGCACACCTCACCAACGCACCTCTCCGCGCCCCTTTCTCGGTCACCTCCTTTGTGACGATCACAGGTGTGCTCTCACTCGCACACCCAACCACGTGCCTCACTACCAACTCAAATGTGCCTTCCCACACACGCTCTACCATTCCAGGTGTGCATCCTTGCTCACCTGTCACAACCAACTCACGCTCCGTTTCACTCTCACTACTCTCACCTCCACTCTTGACAGCGCACTCACCCTTACTCTCGACGGCACACTCTTTCCTCATGCACCCGTCCGTTACACACCTTTCTCGCGCATCCTCTCGCGCACACTTTTTCGTTACTTCCTCCGTAACACTCACCACACCGCGCTTCCCTGTGCTCCCTCGCACACGCGCTACGACCGGCTCACTCCTGACGGCACACTCACTCCTCGGCGTGCACTTTTTCCTCACACACCCCATGGTCGGACATTCTCGCACACCTCTTTTTTCGCACACCAGACCTGTCGCACACCTCACCAACGGCCTTTCACGAACACCCGGATCCAAACCAATCCCCAAGCCGACTGAAGCTTTCCTCACATCATATACATTGCCACTCACCTCCGTACCTTGTCTCCGCACCTCCTTTTCCACCTGCAAACTCTTTATTCGGTTAGTGAGCATCACATCATGAGTTGAGCACCGACCTTGCACATATTCCATCACCTCCTCCTGGAGTTCTCTTTTAGTTTCTGTTCGTCCCTTCTTAATTTCACTCACCTCTTCTCCCACTTCCTCTAATTTTTGTTTAACCTCTTTTATTTCTCGGTGCGTCTCCTCAAGTTCGTCCTCTAAGGCTACCGTGACCGTCTCTATGTGCATCCTCACCTGCCGGTCCTTTGTCTCCATTATCTCTGTCACCTCCTCCACCCTCATTGTCAGTTCCTCACGTACCATCTGACATTGCTTCTGTGTCGCTATTAATTCGTTTTTAATTTCTTTTTGTGTCGCCTTTAACCCTCCGAGTACTGCAGTGTTCCTTTGAACCTGCTCCACTAACTTAGTTTGGCCCTCTGTCAGCTGTTCCACCTCCTCCGTCAGACCCTCTATTCCCCCTTGTAACTTTGCCGTATTATTTCTCACCTCTTTCTCTATACGCTTTTCGCCTCGCTTTACCTCCTCGCGTAGCCCCGAGACCTCCTCACTCACCCCTCGTCGTATTTCCTCCATCTGGTTCCCCATCTGTTCGATTTCCCGGGCGGATTGTTCCCCTATTTCCCGCAATTTGTCCTCCATCCTATTTTCTAACCCCATTAACCCATTTTTCACTCCCTCTATCTGATTCTCCTGGGCAGCCATTCTATTTTCTACCCCCATTAACCCATTTCTCACCTCTTTTATCCCGTTGTCTAACCCCTCAAAATTATTGTCTAACTTCTCACCGGTACCCCTCGCTTCGTCCCTCATTACCCCCATTTGGTTTCCCATTACCCCCAATTGCTCACTCTGAGCATCCATCCGGTTCCCCATTACCCCCATTTGGCCCTCCAATCGCTCACTATTCTGGGCCATAAGGGCCTTCATTTGTATAAAAAAAAGGTTCAAATCCATTGGCATCTCCGGTTCGACTACCGCGACCATGGGCGTGGCTAAATTTGGCGCCGCTGTAATCACGTGCGCGAGAGCGCCATTTTGTGCACCTGAAATTCCCGCAACCACATTGCCATTTTCCTCCTCCCTTTCTTCCCCGAAGTCCTGGGTTACTTCTAACCCCTCTATCTCTCCCACCGGCATCCCGTCGCCTTGGACAGCCATGGCGCGATTTCAAAATTCGGGCTTTTCCTTTAAAACAAAACAAATTTCGGTATTTTATAATTTTGAGCGCGTGAAGCGCGCTCCGGGTCGATCTCACTCCCCGACACCAATTGTTATCGTACTAACACAATTGGTGTCCAAAATTTGGGCTAAATAAATTTAGTCCCAGGTTCGAATCCCACCTCCTGACTACCAATTGTTGCTGATCGCGGTTAGGATGTTATAGACCGAGCGGTGGTTTAAAACCGCGACCTAACAAAACTCACCCGATTCCACCCGAACGTTGGTTGTATCGCACCCTAGCTGCTCAATGAGGGAAAAGACAAAAGCGACGCAATGCAAGAGGAAAACGGAGACAAAAAAAGGTTTGAAATACTACTACATTTATTCCTACTATTTACACACAAGCAAAAAGACAGATGTCACGTTTATTTACAAGCACAAGACGCAGGTGACACAGTGCAAATTTAGCTTACCTACAGACTTAACTTATATCCCAGGACAGAACAAACAGAACGCTGACTCACGCGGGGAATGCCAGGGATGGCAGAAGGTGGATGGCTGGAGGGAGAGGAAAGGTCCAAGGGGGGTCCCGCAGCACAACCGGCGCGTTCAGCAGCCGCCGTTCCGTTTCGGCCCTGCTCCGAACCGCCATTCAGGCCCCCTTTGGCGGTTGGGTGGCGCTGCTGCGGCCGCCTGCACTTGCCTTGCCAGGCCTTGTCTCACTCGTCACCACCGACTCCTCACCACCGCAACCAACTGACCACCGACTCCTTTCTCTGGCAACCGACTGTCACCAACTCCTTGCAACCAACTCCTCCTCTCTTTCTCTCAACCGACCCAGACCAACCCAGAGTGCATCTCTCTTTCTTCTTCTTCTGGTCCACTTCCGGTTGCGCCCTTTTATAGCGCCCCCAGCGATCACGCCCCCCGGCGCTTTGGACACGCCCATCGGGGGTGCTCACCTCGGCCCTGGTTGGTCGCGCGACCCTCTGGCTCCGCCCTGGATGACGACGGGCGGCGCGCCCCTCCTCCCCTCTGACGAGGTGCGACACGCCTTTCTTCTCCGACCCGAGCCTCGTGGTCAATGGTGGTTATTGGAGGGGAGGTAATATGGGCAATCGAGGCTCGCCAATGACGAGAGGGGGATGTAATATGAGGTCATTGGAGGTTTTGGAGGGGATGGAAAGGGAGATTTTTGGGGATGGGAAGGAAAGGGGGTCTATTCTCTTTCACTGGTGCAATGGAGTACTTTTAATTAATGGGAGACACAGCCTTATCCTAAAACACAGAATAAGAGATAACTATCAAAAGAAAAGATATATCGTGTCCTGCATGTATGTTTTTTATGGACTAACTACGGGAACGCCCTTTGACCTTTATACAACCACAACGGAGGGAGGAGGGGTGATATTTTACAACAACCTTTTACAACAACCTTTTACAACATTTTACCACCACCACAAAATAAAAAAACATTCTCATATTCACAACAATATCATGATTCATGAGATGGCTTATCATGAATAAATTCGAGAATGACCATCGATGACAGTCCTAAGTCATTCTTTTCAATGTTCATGCAAAGTCACGTGATGTCTGTCACTGATACCATGATGACACAGACTGATGGATCACTCATGATGGTACAGGTGAACCGTACAGGTTTCAATGAGCTTCCCCTCACATATGCAGTATCGAAGCATTTTGAATCTTCTTCATTCCACAAAGGTCGTCACTATTGATTGACATCTGTATGATGCTTTGGGAATGTATATTTTTTCAACCTGAAAATCCCTCCCATGATGTAGTCAAAGGCTCAAACGACGATTAATTATCACACCATTCTCCAAGTTACATCATTAAACAGAGGTCAACATTAGAACTCAGACCACTCGGTTACCTGCTCAAACTCTCTAACTTCCAGAGGAGATTAACATCATGAGGACCGGCCTAAGACCTCCTGCACTCAATGATGAGGTGTTCCACTATACCAGAGTGAATGCAACATGGCGACCTACATTTCATTACAAGAGCAGTTGGTTCTTGTATCCTATTTTACACAAGGGGTAAAAACCTATGTCGGAAGAATTAGGTGCTTATAGGTGAATGGGTATGACCTGTTGCTGACCAGATCAAGGGTAAAACCGGCCATTTTGTTGACTGCGGGACACATCATATCGTCCGCTTGCTCTGCAGTGAAATCTGTGCCCATGATTCTAAAGCCAAGATAAAGGTGCGTGGTGCCCTTCATTGTGGGAGTGCAACCAATTACACAGCTTGGAGAGTCAGAACCCCATTGGGGTCGTACCTGCTGCACCTTTGGGTGGAGCTGTTCCACATAGTCCCAACGCTCTATAGGTCACGCGTGCAGGGTTGTACCCACTCACCCCGATACAACCTGGATACCAGGGGGTTGGCGCAATTACCCACCGTAGATCTCCTCGTCGACCGGACTTGCTGCACGGATTGATTTCCATTTCGATCCCATCCCACCTCTCACGATATTCCAATACCTCCGGGGCCTAGTCATCCACTGCTTGTTTTTCCATCCGATACAACAATGTCGTTTCTCAGACCAAAGATGCCAAGAGCTGTCTGTTTCGATTTCACGGGCAACTCAGGCGTCTGTTTCTCACGTGAGAGTTCCTCGGGATGGAAGCATGATGTTCTGGAGGCCCAAAGAGTGCGAATGGAGGGTTGGTTAAGTGAAAGTGTTCCGGGGCTCGTTGGGTGCTGCAATCCCGAGGTCAAATCCTGTATAACATCGTCCATTATATATCCGTTTCACTGCATGTAATTGATGTAAACGTGCCCCAACGAAGACCGTTCTCATGAAGCATGGTGCACACATTGATGATTCACCAGTCTGGGAAACACCAGGATGACGGTTTATAGCCGGGTCTGGGATTCAAACCCAGGCTAGACAGCTTCGGGGCGAGTGTGGCTACCTCGAGGTCTTCCTATCAGCCCGGGTCGTATTGTTGTATTGAGGGCGATGAGCACCGCCACTGAACGGATGGACCAAACTGGCTTTATTTCCCTCAGACTCTGTTCAATTTATGGCGGGTTATGCTCGCGCGGAAGTGAGGACAAACACGAGGCTCTTCATCTCTTTTAAAACCAAATGGTTTTATTTCCCAAACATAACAAACAGGGAAGATTGATCTGACGGGGGAATTTGATGGAGGGATGGAAGGGAAAAATGGGGCAACACATAACAAGCAATGAACATGAAACAAGCAAAGAGAAAAATAGAATTCTAAAGGAATCTATGGCGACTCCAGACATAATCACAGACATGGAAAGGGACAAAACCGAGTGGCTTATCTCTGGTGGTCATGGGGACGTCGAAGGAGGGGTGGTGCTGAGCATGGAGACAAGGAAGCAGACAATGAGGTAGGTGATGAGGTGATGTGGAGGTGACGAGAAGACAAGCAGGATGACAAACAGGCAACAGGCAGACGACAACAGCACCAGGACCACGGCAGGCAGGCAGGACGACCGCCTTTAAGCTATCCTCCCTCATAGCAGTACCATACTCCAATCTCCTCAGAATCTCCTCCAGTTCTCCTCAGACTCCCAGAACTCTTCACAACTCCCTCTGGCACACTGTCCATTCTCCTCAGAATCGAGATCTCCCTGTGCACCAAACCCGCCTGATCAGGCTACTCCCCATTCTCCTCAGAATCGCGATCTCCCTGTGCACCAAACCCGCCTGATCAGGCTACTCCCCCTTCTCCTCAGAATCGCGATCTCCCTGTGCACCAAACCCGCCTGATCAGGCTACTCCCCCTTCTCTTCAGAATCGCGATCTCCCTGTGCACCAAACCCACCTGATCAGGCTACTCCCCCTTCTCCTCAGAATCGCGATCTCCCTGTGCACCAAACCCGCCTGATCAGGCTACTCCCCCTTCTCCTCAGAATCGCGATCTCCCTGTGCACCAAACCCGCCTGATCAGGCTACTCCCCCTTCTCCTCAGAATCGCGATCTCCCTGTGCACCAAACCCACCTGATCAGGATACTCCCCCTTCTCTTCAGAATCGCGATCTCCCTGTGCACCAAACCCGCCTGATCAGGCTACTCCCCATTCTCCTCAGAAACGTGATCTCCCTGTGCACCAAACCCGCCTGATCAGGCTACTCCCCCTTCTCCTCAGAATCGCGATCTCCCTGTGCACCAAACCCGCCTGATCAGGCTACTCCCCCTTCTCCTCAGAATCGCGATCTCCCTGTGCACCAAACCCGCCTGATCAGGCTACTCCCCCTTCTCCTCAGAATCGCGATCTCCCTGGGCACCAAACCCGCCTGATCAGGCTACTCCCCATTCTCCTCAGAATCGCGATCTCCCTGTGCACCAAACCCGCCTGATCAGGCTACTCCCCCTTCTCCTCAGAATCGCGATCTCCCTGTGCACCAAACCCGCCTGATCAGGCGACTCCCCCTTCTCCTCAGAATCGCGATCTCCCTGTGCACCAAACCCACCTGATCAGGCTACTCCCCCTTCTCCTCAGAATCGCGATCTCCCTGTGCACCAAACCCGCCTAATCAGGCGACTCCCCATTCTCCTCAGAATCGCGATCTCCCTGTGCACCAAACCCGCCTGATCAGGCTACTCCCCCTTCTCCTCAGAATCGCGATCTCCCTGTGCACCAAACCCGCCTGATCAGGCTACTCCCCCTTCTCCTCAGAATCGCGATCTCCCTGTGCACCAAACCCGCCTGATCAGGCTACTCACCCTTCTCCTCAGAATCGCGATCTCCCTGTGCACCAAACCCGCCTGATCAGGCTACTCCCCCTTCTCCTCAGAATCGCGATCTCCCTGTGCACCAAACCCACCTGATCAGGCTACTCCCCCTTCTCCTCAGAATCGCGATCTCCCTGTGCACCAAACCCGCCTGATCAGGCTACTCCCCATTCTCCTCAGAATCGCGATCTCCCTGTGCACCAAACCCGCATAATCCGGCTACTCCCCCTTCTCCTCAGAATCGCGATCTCCCTGTGCACCAAACCCGCCTGATCAGGCTACTCCCCCTTCTCCTCAGAATCGCGATCTCCCTGTGCACCAAACCCGCCTGATCAGGCTACTCCCCCTTCTCCTCAGAATCGCGATCTCCCTGTGCACCAAACCCACCTGATCAGGCTACTCCCCCTTCTCCTCAGAATCGCGATCTCCCTGTGCACCAAACCCGCCTGATCAGGCTACTCCCCCTTCTCCTCAGAATCGCGATCTCCCTGTGCACCAAACCCGCCTGATCAGGCTACTCCCCCTTCTCCTCAGAATCGCGATCTCCCTGTGCACCAAACCCACCTGATCAGGCTCCTCCCCCTTCTCCTCAGAATCGCGATCTCCCTGTGCACCAAACCCACCTGATCAGGCTACTCCCCCTTCTCCTCAGAATCGCGATCTCCCTGTGCACCAAACCCACCTGATCAGGCTACTCCCCCTTCTCCTCAGAATCGCGATCTCCCTGTGCACCAAACCCACCTGATCAGGCTACTCCCCCTTCTCCTCAGAATCGCGATCTCCCTGTGCACCAAACCCGCCTGATCAGGCTACTCCCCCTTCTCCTCAGAATCGCGATCTCCCTGTGCACCAAACCCGCCTGATCAGGCTACTCCCCCTTCTCCTCAGAATCGCGATCTCCCTGTGCACCAAACCCACCTGATCAGGCTCCTCCCCCTTCTCCTCAGAATCGCGATCTCCCTGTGCACCAAACCCACCTGATCAGGCTACTCCCCCTTCTCCTCAGAATCGCGATCTCCCTGTGCACCAAACCCGCCTGATCAGGCTACTCCCCATTCTCCTCAGAAATCACACAATCCTCTTGCGCCTTTTTCAGCTTTTCCTTTGTCTCCCTTGACAACCCTCCACCGCTGATGTTGTCTCTATACCCTCCTCAGGAGACGATCATAGCTCCGCCCCCTTTCTCACTCTTGTCTGGCAGAGTCCCATTGCTATCTGCCTCGCTCTCCTCTGCTCTGCTCCACTCTGCTCTTCTCTACTCTGCTCTTCTCTGCTCTTCTCTGCACTTCTCTGCTCTTCTCTACTCTGCTCTTCTCTGCTCTTCTCTACTCTGCTCTACTCTGCTGTTCTCTGCTGTTGTCTCTGCTCTTCTCTGCTCTGCTCTTCTCTGCTCTTCTCTACTCGGCTCTACTCTGCTGTTCTCTGCTGTTCTCTGCTCTTCTCTGCTCTGCTCTACTCTGCTGTTCTCTGCTCTTCTCTGCTCTTCTCTGCTCTGCTCTGCACTTCTCTGCTCTTTTCTGCTCTTCTCTACCCGGCTCTACTCTGCTGTTCTCTGCTGTTCTCTGCTCTTCTCTGCTCTTCTCTGCTCTGCTCTACTCTGCTGTTCTCTGCTCTTCTCTGCTCTTCGCTGCTCTGCTCTACTCTGCTGTTCTCTGCTCTGCTCCACTCTTCTCTGCTCTACTCTGCTCTGCTCTACTCTGCTCTACTCTGCTCCACTCTTCTCTGCTCTACTCTGCTCTGCTCTTCTCTGCTCTTCTCTGCTCTACTCTGCTGTTCTCTGCTATCCTCTGCTCTACTCTGCTTTACTTTGCTCTACTCTTCTCTGCTCTACTCTACTCTGCTCTTCTCTACTCTGCTCTTCTCTGCTCTTCTCTGCCCTTCTCTGCTCTACTCTGCTGTTCTCTGCTTTACTTTGCTCCACTCTTCTCTGCTCTACTCTACTCTGCTATGCTCTTCTCTACTCTGCTCTTCTCTGCTCTTCTCTGCTCTTCTCTGCTCTACTCTGCTGTTCTCTGCTATCCTCTGCTCTACTCTGCTTTACTTTGCTCTACTCTGCTCTTCTCTGCACTTCTCTGCTCTTCTCTGCTCTACTCTGCTGTTCTCTGCTATCCTCTGCTCTACTCTGCTTTACTTTGCTCTACTCTGCCCTGCTCTCCCACCCGATGCATCTAGTGGATGTTTACAGGAGGTTTTACACACATTTCCTTCACTTAATCCCTCGCTATCTATTACATTGCACCACCCTCCGTATGTTGCACAAACAAGACAATCCTTAAGGTGACATGCCCCTGCGTATTACATTGAGATTGGCCACCTACTCGTACATGGACCATACTACTCTATACAGTTCTATCTGTTCTAAGGTAATCTCTAATCCCTCCCTCCCCCCAAAATAGCGTAACTGTATCTTAACGCACGGTTAATAAACAAACTGTGATTCCTTGATGTATGTATTACTTACTTTCCATTAAAAATGTATAATAAAAGTAGAATCCGAATCCAAAAACATCATGACCGATGCCCCTGGACAGACAAAAATAAAATCAGACACACCGTAAGTACCTTTAAAAGAGTGAAGAATGAATTTTGGAGTCATTCTATCTTACGTCTCACGGAACCCATTATTTAATTATTTCATTTTTTAAGATCGCTTTTTCATAAATTTTCCCGATTTCACTCTAGATTTCGACATAATTGTTTAGGCCATGAGTTCCGATCGTAAGATATGGAATCAGATTTCGTATAACAGCTTTTAATAAGTCTATACGATACATTATTGCATCTTACCAGGAGCCAATCACATTGCACCTATCCTCACATCAGCCAATCAACGTAACCGCTAATGGACAAATGGACAAATGGACAGCCATCTCTGTTTTATATATACTGTATATATAGATAATGATATCAACACATAGGCTGGCAGGATGGTCTCGAGGTGCGCACACTTGCATCTCAGCTGTCTAGCCTAGGTACAAATCTGGGCCGACTATAAACTGTCATCCCAGGTGTTTCACAGGTTGGGTGATTCATCAATGTGTGTGCCATCCCTTGGATGGAGGTCAAACTTGCATCCCATCTGCTGGCATTAGTTGGTGGGCGTAAAGGATCCCACAGCGTACTTCGCGAAGAGTAGGAGAGCTATCGCCGGCACGATGAACAAATTCCAAATTCCTGTCCCAATCTTAGTCGAACATTAGGCCTGGCCAGCTGGTTCGTGAAAGACTTGGGCCAAGCTTCTCCCAAGCAACCCCACAATAGCGTGGGAATAATTATGGCCGTTAAAGAAGAAGATTGTTAAGACACTGCCATCCATAGTATACACATACACATGACCCCCACTTCCCACCCTTTCCCCTTCCCCACCTCACCTCCTGCTCCCGTAGGGAGCGGGTGATCCAAGTGAACTTAAATTTGTTTCTATAAAAACCATATACAATATCAGATAGAAGTAAATTCTGAACTAACCAGGTAATTTAACTTGAAGGTGAACAACAGGTTATAGAAACTCGCGAGATTTGCTTCCGGTCTGGGACTTTTGCACGTGCTGGTGAAAATCTGAGCTCTGTTTCCACCTCACTAAAGCTGAATTTTCCGAACCGGATTCGTTGAGTTTTGGTCTCAGTCTAGGTGTTGTATACCATTCGATATTCATGTTGATTAGTTCGGTGTTTGTGCTATTCGTTTTGTTCATTTCGTATTGTTCAAGGTCTGCCCCGGCCTTTCCTCGGATAGAAAGTGTGAAAATTAATTTGTCTCTGTGTTCCTCGTTCTTCTTCCTTCTTCCGATTCTACCTCCTCCCGATTCTACCTCCTCAACATTATCCTGTTACCTCTCCTTGTTTCAAAAAAATCAAAACTTTACTTTTCACTCCATAACGATTCTCATTTGGACGTGAATTTCCTGCTGCTGCCGGTTCTTCATCACCCCATGCATTTCAACCCTTATATCTAATTCACAAATGCTACGCGTGTTTTCCTTCTCCACCAAGATATACACTACCAGTCAAAAGTTTAGGTACTTTACTGGTGTACTTAACACTTAAAAGTGTACTTAAACTTTTGACTGATAGTGTATGTCTCTTCTTCTGCTTCTTCTTCTTCTTCTTCACAGGGATTATTTTTTCAGAGCTGTAGGTCAGTGGGGGCTCTTGGTCCACCACCCCTCACCCCGCACCTGCAACCCCACATTTATCCGTGCCTTCAACAAGCGATCGTATCCCCCATCCCATGATATTTATCTCTGTTTGTCAAAAGTTGGAATTTGGAATCAGGATAAGCATCCACACCCACCCACCCGCCCGCTCAATGCTTCCTCCTCAATTCATCCTCTCAAACCTTCCCCTACACCCCCCACACACACACACACAATCCTTCCCCTACAACCCTCACACCCACAAAGATTCTTCCGCAACCATCACACTCAAACTTTCCCCCAAAACCCACCCCTAAAACTT
>NC_136272.1:64759683-64779683 GCF_964187855.1 Myxine glutinosa | reverse complement strand
GCCACCACCCCAGACCGCTACCTGGTCCCGCATATTCAGGACTTTTCCACCCGGTTGGCAAACACGACCATTTTCTCCAAGGTGGACCTCATCCGGGGCTACCACCAGGTCCCCGTACAACCGGACGATGTACCAAAGACGGCCGTCGTCACACCTTCCAGCCTCTTTTAGTTCCTGTGGATGCCTTTTGGGTTGAAAAATGCGGCCCAGGTGTTCCAGCGGCTCATGGACAGCGTCTTGCGCGACTTGCCCTTCACCTACGTCTACCTGGACGACATCCTCGTCACGAGCGCATCCCGGGAGGAGCACCTGCTCCACCTCCGCACGCTCTTCGAACGCCTGGGCCAGCATGGCCTGATAATGAACCCCGCGAAGTGCCGTTTCGGTGTCACCGCCATCGACCTCTTGGGGCACCGCATCACCAGGCACGGGGCCATCCCTTTACCGGCCAAGGTGGAGGCGGTCAGGAGTTTCCCGCGCCCCCGCACGATCAAGGGGCTCCAGGAATTCCTGAGCATGGTGAATTTTTATCACCGCTTTGTGCCCCGCGTCACCCAACTCCTGCGCCCCCTGCACGAGGACCTCTGGGGGAAGCCGGGCAAAGGTGACATCGCCTGGACGGAGCCGATGGCCGCGGCGTTTGCGGGCGCAAAGCTGGCCTTGGCCAATGCCACCATGCTGGCGCACCCGGCGCCCGATGCACCTATCGCCCTCACCACCGACGCGTCGGACTACGCGGTGGGCGCGGTGCACGAGCAGTGGGTGAGTGGTGCTTGGCAGCCGCTGGCGTTTTTTAGCCGGCAGCTTTGCCTGCACGAACACCGGTACAGCACCTTCGACCGCGAGCTGCTCGGGCTCCACCTGGCGGTCCGACACTTCCGCCATCTTCTCGAGGGCCGCCTGTTCACGGCCTTCGTCGATCACAAGCCCCTTGTTTTTGCGTTGGCCAAGGTCGCCGAGCCATGGTCGGCCTGGCAGCAACGTCACCTCTCTGCCGTGTCCGAGTACACGACGGACATCCGTCACGTCGTGGGAAAGGGCAACCCGGTGGCGGATTGCCTTTCCCGGTCCGTCGCACACGCGGTCCACCTCGGGATCGACTATGCCCAAATGGCAGAGGACCAGACCGCCGACCCCGACGTCCAGGCCTTGCGGACCGCCGTCACAGGCCTCCGAGTCACCGAGGTGCCGTTCGATGTCGCGGGCACTGCCCTCTTGTGCGATGTCTCCCTCGGCCGGCCTCGCCCCATCGTGCCCGCTGGTTGGCAGCGCCCGGTTTTTGACGCCATCCACGGCCTGTCCTACCCGGGCATGAAGGCCTCCGAGAAGCTCGTCGCGGCGAAGTTCATCTGGCATGGCCTCAGGAAGAATGTCCGTGACTGGGCCAGGACATGCCTCGCGTGCCAGCGCGCAAAGGTCCACCGCCACACCCAGGCCCCGTTGGCCCCGTTTACGGTGCCCGAGCATAGGTTCGACCATGTCCACGTCGACTTTGTGGGACCTCTGCCCCCCTCGCGGGGTTTCACCCACCTCATCACCATGGTGGACTGCACCACCCGGTGGCCGGAGGCCGTGCCATTGGCGGCGACGGCTGTGGATGACGTCGCGCAAGCCTTCATCGCCACGTGGGTTGCCCAGTTCGGCGCCCCCTCGGACATCTCATCCAACCGCGGCCCCCAGTTCACCTCGGAGCTCTGGGGAGCGGTGGCGCAAGGGCTCGGCATCAAGCTGCACCTCACCACGGCCTACCACCCCCAGGCCAACGGCCTGTGCGAGCGCTTTCATCGCTCAATGAAGGCCGCGCTCCGGGCCAGCCTCCGCGACAGCAGCTGGGCCGACAGGCTCCCCTGGGTCCTGCTGGGCCTCAGGACGGCACCCAAGGACGACCTGCGCGCGTCCTCGGCGGAGCTGGTCTTCGGACAACCACTGCGGGTACCGGGCGAATTTATCCCCGACTCCACGGCCCCTTGGTCCGTGGCGCAACAGCACTCCACCCTGCAGGAGACCGCCAGGAGGTTCGCCCCGGTGCCGACGGCACACCACGGTTGCCCGTCCTCCCACGTCGCCCCGGAGCTTCGCACGGCGGAGTACGTTTTTGTCCGGCACGACGCCCACTGGGCACCGCTGCGGCCCCCGTACGACAGGCCCTTCCGCGTGCTGGAGACCGGGGACAAACATTTCACCGTGGACATCGGCGGTACTCCGGATCGTATCTCCGTGGACCGCCTCAAGCCAGCCCACCTTGACCTGAACCACCCCCCGCCAGCAGGTCTGCCTCCGCGTTGAGGCCGCCCCCCGGTGGGCAGACCCCCGGCACCCCCCAGCCCCGCCGTCCCGCTACCCCCCAGCCCTGCACACATCGCCAGAGGGCGTTTCAGCCGGGTCATCCGGCTTCCCCGCAAGCTCCCCCTTCAGGTGCGCAGGAATTCTGGGGGGGCACGTGTGGCGGACACATTGTCAGTGGGCAATAATTCCGCGCACCAGTGGGTGGCGCGAGCGTCCGGGCGTGGAAGCGCAGCTCGGGCCACGCCCGGAGCGAAGGCGTCATGAGGCGCAGGGTGGAACTGAGGACATGCCCCGCCTTTTGGCCGACCGGCCACGCCCGGGGGCAAGGCGTGGCCTCGGGACATATATGCGGGCTCGATAGTCGAGCCCGCCCAGTGCTTACGTGCGAGCTGTTAATAAAGCATTTCAGTTTGTACAACGCATTGTGGCCTACCTTCTTGGCAAACTAATCGTGTGTGCACAGCACCACAATAAAAAGAAAATACCCCCTTTTCATTTGGCGCTCAGCTCCGTGGTCTCGACGAGTACTTTGGTGGGATCGGTCGCTGAGAGGACCGCACGTCGAAGCGTGCGAACAATGGCGCCATTCAAATGTGCCTGCACACCAAGTTGTGCAGCAGGCAACCAATCGTCACTCCATTCGATCCCAAAGCCGGCACAAGAGAGAGGGCTCGTCCGCCTCTTCCTCCTCTCCACGATCGCACACGAGCCAGGAACCCCCAAGCAAGGGACAAAGAACAAAATCAACAGCCTGATCCGATCGCCAAAACCAAGGAGAGTCAAAAAATGTGTCCATTCACCACGCACGACAGGACCAAGAGAGAGCGAGGAGGGGGGAGGGGGGGAGATGCATCCTCCTTTGTCCCTCACTTACGTCACTCCCCAACCAATCCTGACGTCCCATTACACCATCCTCTGGCTCCTTAACCAGTCACGAAGCTCGGGGCGTGGTTTCTCCGTTACAAGTCATCAAGGTGGAGTCTAGCTGCCGTTCAGGAATGTTCGGCTGGGCGGGGTTCACTTGCCCGATGGAATATTCAGGTACTCTCGGCGATTGTGGTTGTTGATGTAATGGCGGCCCTTTTTAATGAAATAAAACGTAGGGGAAATCACAGGAGGGCAATTACACACTGGGGATTATCCTTAAGCCCTACCTAATTAGCATAGCTCCACCCCTCAAATGGAGACAAATATACGATCTTATTCTATACAGTTTCCCTACTTAGTCACATCTAGATTCTTCTTCTTCACATCATATGGTCCATACTAAACTAAACATTCCGAACTTTCCTATGAGATTCATCTCTACCCCCACAAACGTAACAATATGTATATATATATATATACAGACTTGGCATTTAATATGGAATATTTTTTCTTTCTTGACTTGGGTTTACTTTCTGAACTCGGTATATCAATCTGGTGAGTTTCTTTTACGCTTCGGTGATTTCTTTGTTAAAAGAACCATGTCACTGATTGTCTGTCGCAGCAAGAAGTCAATAACAGGATTATATCACAGGTGGCGTGACAAAATGAACAGACAGGTACATTTGACGATTGGCTTCACAATCGGGTATATAAGGGTTGATGCGGTCTGTATTAGTGGAAAACAACTGCTGCACGTCTACAAAAGTTATTGCCGCTTCCCCTGGAGATGGTCCGTCAACTCGACAATGCTGTTTGTCATTTAGTGGTGGCTTTACGAAATTCCGGCATGAAACAGCGTGCTATTGCTCAGCAGTATGGCATCAAGGTCAGGTGTCAAAGATCCTGAAACGAAATGCTCACTGCTCAGAGGGGTGTCCCTACTCCAATACCGAGGTCAGGACGTCCCCGCAGAACCACAAGGAGGGATGATTGCCAGCTGCACCGGTTAGTCCGCAATGGCCGTACCAAGTCAGCTAATCGGCTTAGGGCTGAGTAGCAGCAACTGACAAATGTGCCTGTATCCAGAAGGCTAGTCAACCAACGACTGGTTCAAGCAGGCTATCGTGCCAGGCGTCCCCTGAGAAAGCCACGTCTGACCAGACAACACCACCAGCACCGATTGCAGTGGGCCAGAGAGCACCGTCAATGGCAGCCAGGACACTGGAATCACGTGATCTTCAGTGACAAGTCTAGATTTCTGGTCTATCGTCAATATGGCCATGTCCGAGTGCGCAGACAAGTGCATGAAGCCTACAACGAAGATTGTATAGTGCCAAGAGTCCAAGCTGGAGGTGGTGGGGTGACCGTTTGGGCTGCGTTTCATGCAGGGGCAAAACGGACCTGGCTGTTCTGAATGGAAACCTGAACCAGTTCAAGCACAGGGCCATTCTGGAAGAAACATTGCTTCAATTTGTTCGTGCAGCCTTTCGAGGAAACTTTGTCTTCCAAGATGACAATGCACGGCCTCATCGTGCTCGCATGATCCAACACTTTCTTGCTGACCGTGGTGTAGAGCATATGGAGTGGCCTGCCATGTCCCCGGATATGAATCCGATAGAGAACTTGTGGGCAGAATTAACGCGTAAAATCGACAACTTGGACCAGCAGCCTGCCTCTGTGCGTGAATTGCAGCAGGCTATTGTAACTGCATGGCAAGCGATTCCTGTCCAAACCTTGGCAAATCTCGTGAACAGCATGCCTCAACGTGTGCGTGCTCTCCTGAATGCTGGTGGGGGTTACACGAAGTACTGAACTGTAATTTTACTGTCCGTAATCCCAGTCGTAATTTAACTTTTGTTTTTGTTAAAAAAAAATTTGGGCTAATGTGCAAAATAAAGAGATACTTCTGGAAAATGCACAGAAGTTTAACACAGTACTGTCCGTGAATTGAGTTCGATATCAGTTTACATCACTTTCAAGGATCAATTTATTTGCTTCAAAATGTCAAATGTGGTTTTTGTTTCTTTTAAAGGTCACATTAACAAAATCTAGAATAATTTCAACATAATTCCAATGAACTTTTGGTTCTAAGTCATCTTGAAAAGTAAGTTCACCCCCACAAAAAAAATATTCCATATTAAATGCCAAGTCTGTATATATATATATATATATATATATATATATATATATATCTCTCTCTCTATATATAAAGGAGGAGTGTCTGTGTGTGTGTGTGTGTGTATATGTGTGTCTGTCTGGATGTCTGCTTATAACTCAAGATCTACACATCGGAGAAAAGTTTTAGACACAGATTCGGAATCAGCATAAAATCCTCGTGGTTATAGGCTACGTTTTATTTTAATATCAATGGTTTAAAAAAACCGCGCCACCTGCAATTCCATGGTGGTTTGTGGCGGCGCTAGACGTTCGGGGTGTATTGCAATGGTTTGTCGGGTTTGGCTGCGGGTCCAGAATAGCTCCCATTTCCTCATGTTCTTCCACTTTTATTTTGATTCTTCTGTTACAACGCCTTCCTTATGTACCTTATATCCCCCCTACGAGGCCTCTACATAATTTCATGCGGCAGAATTTCGTACATTTTGAGTGAAAGAAGTGAGACGAATTGTAGGAGGAAGAAGAGGCGCGGCCACTGTGGAGGGCCTCGATCGTGAGTGGAAATGGCGGGAATTGCGTTTGTATCGCAAAGTAAAGGATCTGCATTCATTTCTGAACTTGCATTGGTGGATTGTTATACATCTGCATTATTTTTCCTAAAAAACTTTATGTTGAACTTTAAGGCTCCAAGGACGGACTATATATATAGCCCTCATTGAGGTAAAAATAAAAGTAAAAATCCTGCTATCGCTTGCCAAGCTAGCCATTCCCCCCCTCCCCCTCCCCCTCCCCTCCCCCCTCCCCTCCTCCCCCTCCCTCCTCTTCTCCCCTCTCCTCCTCCCCTCCCTCCTCTTCTCCCCTCCGCTCCCCCCTCCCCCCCGCTCCCCCCTCCCCCTCCCCCTTCCCCTCCGCTCCCCCCTCCCCCTCCCCCCTCCCCTCCGCTCCCCCCTCCCCTCCCCCTCCCCTCTCCCCTCCCCCTCCCCTCCCCCACCCCTCCCCCTCCCCTCCCCCACCCCCTCCCCTCCCCCACCCCTCCCCCCTCCCCTCCCCCACCCCCTCCCCTCCCCCCACCCCCTCCCCCCTCCCCCCCACCCCCTCCCCCTCCCCCCTCCCCCCTCACCTCCCCCCTCCCCCCACCTCCCCCCTCACCTCCCCCTCCCCCCTCCCCTCTCCTCTTCCCCCCTCCCCTCTCCTCCTCCCCCCTCCCCCTTCCCCCTACCCCCCTCCCCTCCCCTCCCCCCTCCCCTCCCCTCCTCCCCCCTCCCCCTCCCCTCTCCTCCTCCCCCCTCCCCTCTCCTCCTCCCCCTCCCTCCTCTCCTCTCCTCCCCCTCCCTCCTCTTCTCCCCTCCCCCCTCTTCTCCCCTCCCCCCTCTTCTCCCCTCCCCCCCTCTTCTCCCCTCCCCCCCTCTTCTCCCCTCACCCCCTCTTCTCCCCTCCCCCCCTCTTCTCCCCTCCCCACCCTCTCCTCCCCTCCCCCCCCGTTCCCCTCCCCTCCCCTTCCCCCTCCCCTCCCTTCCCCCGCCCGGCAATGCCGGGTACTTCCCATGGCCAGCTGTACGTGGGCTGCTCGAGGGTTAGAAAACCAAGCAATCTTTATGTCTTGGCACCAAGTAAGAAAACTAGAAATGTTGTATACCAAGAGGTTTTGAGAAATTGAAAATTGACAAAACGTCATGCAGGAAATGTACTGTGATATTGCTCTAAAATATACATGTTCTTTTCATCATATATTTGTATTATTCTTATTCAACCCGGGCGAAGCCGGGTACCTCAGCTAGTATATATATAAAACTAGTGGGGTATGCTTACACATTGCATAAGCAAAAACAAACAGTGCTTCGTGCGTAGTAACGTAATAAATAGAAGCTTAAGGATAATAGGCAAGCATCACCGACCTGCTGCAGGATATCAATTTAGGTTTTTTTATTACCTTCGCAAAAGCGGAAGGTTATGTTTTGATCGCTGTGTATTTATTTGTATGTCTGTGTGTGTGTATGTTAATCGCATAACTCAAAAAGTATTCAACCGAATTGCATGAAATTTGGTGGGATGATTGGTTATTATACGGGACACATTTGATTAGATTTTGGGAAACAGATTTGCTCAAATTCTGACTATTTTTAACTCGATCGTATTTCACTCAAAGTTATGAGCGACTGAAGAAGAAGATGTCCATCCAGGACGTCATCACTATAACGCGATCTCCCGCGATCATTTCAACCTCAAAAAAAATTATAATTGCAGATTTGACAATAGATGAGGCATATTAACAAACGAATGAAACAGATTTGCTCAAATTCTGACTATTTTTAACTCGATCGTATTTCACTCAAAGTTATGCGCGACTGAAGAAGAAGATGTCCATCCAGGACGTCATCACTATAACGCAATCTCCCGCGATCATTTCAACCTCAAAAAAAATTATAATTGCAGATTTGTCAAGAGATGAGGCATATTAACAAACGAATGAAACAGATTTGCTCAAATTCTGACTATTTTTAACTCGATCGTATTTCACTCAAAGTTATGAGCGACTGAAGAAGAGGATGTCCATCCAAGACGTCATCACTATAACGCGATCTCCCGCGATCATTTCAACCTCAAATGAAATTCAAATTGCAGATTTGTCAATCGGGGAGGCATATTAACAGACGAATGAAACAGATTTGCTCAAATTCTGATTTTTAAAAATCGATCGCATTTCACATAAAGTTTCACATCGCATACACTCCCATGCCAAGTACAGAACAGTAGCTGCGGCGAAGGTATGCGCTCTACCGAGTGCCCGGATTCTAGTTTTAATTGTTTTACGGACGCGTTTGCGGTTTTTATGTAAAATTTCATTGAGGATTTTGTTTCAAAGTTTACAGTTACAATTTTAAATTACAATCAAAATTACAATTTCAAATGCAAGATATCGATGGAGGTTTTTTTCTTTTTTTATGAATGCGTCAACAACAATTTTTCATATCATCTAGCTAAATTCAACCACCAACTATTTTTGAGATCAACATAGGTCACAAGGTCAGCATAGGCCAAAGGTCGACCACTTTTTTTCAAATCTCTAAAATCCTCAATTTTCATCCGATTGACTTGAAATTTGAAGGGGATATTCATATCAGCAAACTGAATTCAACCAACAACAATTGTTGAGGTCAACATAGGCCAAAATATCAACATAGGCCAAAGGTCAACAAACTTTTCAAATTTCTAGAATTCTCAATTTTAATCTGATTGACTTGAAATTTGAATGGGATTTTCATATCAGCTAAATGAATTCAACCAACAACTATTGTTGAAGTCAACATAGGCCAAAATATCAACATAGGTCAAAGGTCAACAAACTTTTCAAATTCCTAAAATTCTCAATTTTAATCTGATTGACTTGAAATTTGAATGGGATTTTCATATCAGCCAACTGAATTCCACCAACAACTATTGTTGAGGTCAACATAGGCCAAAATATCAACATAGGGCAAAGGTCAACGAACTTTTCAAATTACTAAAATTCACAATTTTAATCTGATTGACTTGAAATTTGAATGGGATTTTCAGATCAGCTAACTGAATTCAACCAACAACTATTGTTGACGTCAACATAGGCCAAAATATCAACATAGGGCAAAGGTCAACAAACTTCAAATTACTAAAATTCTCAATTTTAATCTGATTGACTTGAAATTTGAATGGAATTTTCATATCAGCTAACTGAATTCAACCAACAACTATTGTTGAGATCAACATAGGCCAAAATATCAACATAGGCCAAAGGTCAACAACTTTTTCAAATTTCTAAAATCCTCAATTTTCATCCGATTGACTTGAAATTTGAATGGGATTTTCATATCAGCGAGCTGAATTCAACCAACAACTATTTTTGAGATGAACATAGGCCAAAATATCAACATAGGCCAAAGGTCAACAACCATTTCAAATCACTAAAATCCTCAATTTTCATCTGACTGACTTGAAATTTGAATGGTATTTTCACATCAACTTACTGAATCCAACCACCAACTATTTTTGAGATCAACATAAGCCAAATTTCTAAAATTGTCAATTTTCATCCAACTACCTTAAAAGTTGAAGACAATTTGCATATCAGGTTACTGAATTCAACCACCAATTATTTGTGAGGTCAAAAGGATGCTCTACTGAGTGCCATTCTACTTTCTTCTCTTTTGCCAAGTGTCGCTCTATGAGTGATTTTTCATTATTCTGTCTGTTTGTTTATTTGTCCGCACAGAACGAGTATGCTTTGCTCTGTAACCGTTGGTCCGATTGATACAAAAAATTCACCATAATCACACAATAATTATGATGTCATATGTCACGTGGTATGGGCGCCATCTTAGAAAAACCGAAACACTTTTCACCTCTATATTTCACCGCCCCATAGGGAAAAAAATGAAATATGGCTCAAGTACTCCTCATAGGGAACAATATATGTTCATGATGATGTCATTGGTGTCTTCATTATGACGTCATAATTCGACAAGTAGAATGCTTGATCTGATCAGTTTGAAATTTCTTGTGCATGATCTACACAAAAATTGTATGGGAGAATTAAATTAATGACGTCATCGGTCACGTGGTTCGGCAGCAATATTGGATTGAACGTACATCTATGTCATCAATAAACCACACAGACTACAAATACGTCCTGACGAGGGTCTGCAATCTCCGATTGCTCTTTCTTGTTACCCTCGCCAGAGGAGAGGGTATTGCATTTGAGTCCGTTTGTTTGTTTGTTTGTCTGTTTGTCCGCACAGAATAAATATGATTCTCTCTGCAACCGTTGGTCCGATTGACAGGACATTTTCGCCATAGGTGCAACTCCACCTGTATAATTTTTTAATGATAATTATTACGTCATAGGTCACATGGTTCGGCCGCCATCTTGAAAAAACCGAAAAACTATGCACCTCTATATCTCGGAAAGTGCTGAATATAAAAAAATTAAGACCTGGCTCATTGTAAAGAACTCTCCATGGGGAATAAAATATGTTAATGATGATGTCATAGGTGCCTCCATTATAACGTCATAATTCGACGAGTACAAAACTTCATCCGATCAAGATGAAATTTATTGAGCATAATCTAGGAATAAATTGGTTTTGAAAAAAATTTGATGACGTCATCGGTCAGGTGGTTCGGCCGCCATATTTGTTTTAACACAAAAGCCTTAAAAACCACTGAAAATACACCCAGGCGAGGCTTTGCAACCTCTGATTGCTCTTTTTCTTGTTTATGATGTTATGGGACATTTCCTTTAATGTTTGCAATAGTTTTATACCTGTCAGGTGAGTTACAGTAATGTGTACACACCACTCTTTTTACACAATGTGTGCCCTTTTTGCAGGTATTACTGCTACTGCTCTAACAGCAATTTAATGTTGAAAACAAAATTACAGTTATTGTTGACAGTGTCGATTTTTATGGGTTGAACGACAAGCTGCCCCTTATAAACCGCCATGTTTTTTGGAAAAGCACTGCAAGAGGATATTTGTTATGTCCTCTTTTTTCCATATTATATCCGTGTATTTTTAGCATATTTCCGTGTAGTCGCCAGGTGAAGCACAAACATGGGTACCTGCACACCAATTTCTCCTGCATCACGACAAGAACGGAGCACTGGGACCTGATCAGAGGCTAGAGCTAGACCAAACCAAAATAACTTTTGAAGGTCTTATGATTGGTAGAACTGATCGATCATGTGCCAATCGATAAAATCTCCAGTATATCTTTTTAATATATATAGGACAGATTAAGATGTTACCATCAAATAAGATGATCACGTGATCACCAATTAATTTACATACATTGCTTTAATAATGATACAGCCAAATCGTTATTATATGACTACAATTATACATAGTTTATATTTACAATGAAAGTCAAATTATAAGGAAGGAAAGACCCCCAAACCCCCTTCCTTGCTCCCCAATTCCGGTATACCCACATCCGGCTCCTCTTCCACCTTTATTCCAAAAATGCAAATATCTACCACTGCTCCATATGGATAGGAGAGATATACCAGGTATACGAATAAAAAGTGCACACATTCCAGCTGCAATCCGTCTCTTTCGGCTTTTTGTATTATTTGTGGGATATGAGAAACATAATATATGCATTCGCTGACCCATACCAGCACTATAAAGCATATGCATCGTTCACCAGGCTGGAAAGCTTGCAAAAAGAACAATATAATGAAAGCGAGTCTGCGACAGCAAAAAATTTACATATACCGGCCTTGCACTGATCCCATGGGTGAGCAACACTTGGGCACTATATACTCTACTCTATATTTATATTTATAAATGTGTAAATATATATATATGTGTGTGTGTCACACCAAATACATTGCTCCCACAAACAACGGAAATGGTTGTACTTTGGCTAAAGCTGTACTGAGAAAATCATTGCATTGGAATGAATGACACACTTAGAAAAATTACTCATCTGTTGTGATTGTCTTTCGTCACCAGGTGTTCTCTCATAATATCGATTTCATTGATTATATTGCCGACCGGATGTGACGTACACCTACTTCAGCATTTTATTGTTATTTTTTTTTTGTATACAAGATCGAGGCTCGTGTAAGAGTTAACATCAATCACAAAAAAAAAACGGACACACAAAACACACAATAAAGAGAGTGGGAGACAAGATGGGGAGAGTGAGGAAAGCACACAAGTACAACAGCAGAGAACAGGGACAACGGGAGATCTGTGGGAGGGAGAGGGCTTGGGGGTGGAGGCTGGGGAAGGGGGGCTGGGGGGGGGGGGGGAGGAGTTGTTTTTGATGTTGATGTTTGATGTTCACACAATAGTTGATGTTTTTGTCCATTCATGTGCCAAATAAAGCGTGCGGAGAGTCCGAGTTCGTATGTGCGGGGATTATTACCGGATAACACAGTGCAGGTGACACACACCTGTGCACCCATTTCCCAGGAGTCGCTTCCGCACACGGTATCTGGAACGCTTCACGAGCAAAACGAGAGGCACACGTAAAGGAGGGGGATAAAAGAGACAATCTCAGCACCCCTTCCATTCTCCTTTCCCGCCATGCAACACCATTCCCTCCCGGCGCATTTAAAAACTACACCGAAAGGTGCGCGAGTGGCATACAGAGTGTCCATGATTTAGGACACGCACTGCTCGGGGAGGCGAGAGCCGCTGGATGAATGTGGGGATGGGAGACGGTCACGGTTAGGGATCGGGGTGCGGATGTGTTAATAAGAAAAGGAATTCCGACTAACCAGGTAAAGATTTATGTGCTAAGTGGTAGCGATAAAATCAGCGGCTTCAAACAAAGGATGCGAGGGGAATGTGCAGGTGGACTGGGTAGTGGTGGTTAGGGAATGTTGAAGGGGAAGAGGAACATGAGTTTGCTGAAGGAGAGAGTTGTAAGAGGCAAGAAAGCATGAAGGAGGAAAGTAATGAGATAGAAGGTCCGAATGGTGCCGGATAAGGATAAAATTAATTTGAATTGAGGGATGTGAGGCGAAGAAAGAGGGAACGAGGAAGGAAAGATATAAGATGAGGAGCCGAGGAGCACCAGCGCCCCAGAACAAGTCCTCGGTCCGTGAAAGTAAATGCCAGCCAGGTGTGCACAGTGGCACGTTTATGAATTTAATTTTGGTGCGCTGTAATGGAGTGGCCGTGCCCTAATAGGATCGGAGCACCTTTGAAGCGCCTGTTTAATCAAATTCTCCTGCTCGGCAGCCGAATCCATCACCGGCCGCACCAGCGACACCCGGGCGGTTCCCTTTGTCTCCCGCGTTATTTATGTCCGCCTTGAATATGTAGATCGGCGAACGGGCGCGGAATGCCAACATCCCCGAGCTCCCTCCTCGCTCTCCGATAGGGATCGGGAGCACAGAGCGGGAGAAATACGCACAAGTCCTTACCACGGACGCCCCACCCAAAAAAACATGGGGGAATGTACATATGGATGTCTACCAAATTCAGGGTTTCCAGGGGAATAATAATTAATCAATAATATATTTCACCAATGCCCATTCCAACATTCATTGCTCACATCATGGGCACGACCGAGTGAAAGAGGCAGATACATAATCAGAGATAGCACGACAACCTGGAATTCGGCGCACGGAGACCATCGGACTATGCAGATGGATGGGGGTGGATGTGACCGACGCTGCAAATCGGAGGATTTATTGGAATTTTTGGAACGAGGTAGGATGGAAATGCAAAGTGGACTCGAAACCTGGGCATTTGCAGCGCAGATCCCTCCTGATTTGTTCACTTCTCGCTTCGCAAGAAATGCGCATTTCTGGGTTATTACGCATTTCTGGCCCATTACCATGACCCTCAAAGGCGGGCGGGAGGGGGGGGGGGGGGGAACAGGGAGGTCCGATTCACCGATAAACACGGTCTGTATCTCAGGAAGCTCGTACAGAAGGAGCAATTTCCCAGCGATGGTGCGAAATGGAGAAAGAGAAATGCAAATAGTGCCGCGTGGTGTTTGAGTTGCGCGATTTCTGTTCTTCCTCCGTCCTGTCTCATAAAAGCAGTACAGGTGGGCAGCGAAGTAGGCCTACCTGCTGCAATGACATCCTCTCTTGAGATCTTTGAACTACACCTCTGTGTATATGTCGGAAGTACGTGACACTTTAGAATAATTTTCAAGCTTCTTGGAATCATGCCAATGATAATAAAATACCGTTTTAGTGTTAGTAATATAAAGAGATATACTATCATATATATACATATATTTATATATACACTTATATTTATTTCTTTATATGTATATATAATATATATATACACTACATGGCCAAAGGTTTGTGGACACCCGAACATCACACCCATATGTGCTCGTCGAACAACTCATTCCAAAATCATGGGCATTGAGTTATACCCCCCCCTTTGCTGCTATAACAGCCTCTACTCTTCTGGGAAGGCTTTCCACGATGTTGAAACATTGCTGCGGGAATTTGCTTCCATTCAGCCACAAGAGCATTAGTGAGGTCGGGCACTGATGTTGGGTGATTAGAGCTGCCTCGCAGTTGGCATTCCAATTCATCCCAAAGTTGTTCGATGGGGTTGAGGTCAGGGCTCTGTGCAGGCCAGTCAAGTTCTTCCACACTGATCTCAACAAACCATTTGTCTATGGACCTCACTTTGTGTATGGGGGCATTGTCATGCTGAAACAGGAACGGGCCTTCCCCAAACTGTTACCACAAAGTTGTAAGCACACAATTGTCGAGAATGTCATTGTATGCTGTAGCATTAAGATTTCCCTTCAGTGGAACTAAGGGGCCCAGCACGAACCATGAAAAACAGCCCCTGACCATTATTCCTCCTCCACCAAACTTTACAGTTGGCACGATGCATATTTATTTATTTATACGTAAACATAGATTTATATATACTGTACACATATAATTATTTCTTTATATATATATATATATATATATATATATATATATATATATATATATATATATATATATATATATATATATATAATATATACAGTCGTGGCCAAAAATATTGGCACCCATGCACGTTTTTCAAATAACTCACAATTTTCTCTAAAATTAAGTTGAAATTGACAAAAGTATTTGGTCTCCACAATTCTTTATTTCATTGTTAATATTACAGAACCTTTGTTTTTCATTCAGAGCTTAATATATCATTTTAAATCAGAAAATACAGAAATAGCATTGACAAAATTATTGACACCCCAGACTTAATATTTGGTAGCACAGACTTTGGACAAAATAACTGCAGTCAAGCGCTTCCTGTAGCCATGAATGAGCTTCCTACACCTCTCGACGTGCAGTTTGTCTCACTCTTCTTGTGCAAACTGCTCCAGTTCTCCCAGATTTGAAGGGTGCCTTCTCCCAACTGCTGTTTTCCGATCTCCCCACAGGTGTCCAATGCGATTTAGATCTGGACTCATTGCTGGCCAATTTAGAACAGTCCAGCGTTTTGTCTTCAACCATTCCTGGGTGCTTTTTGAAGTGTGTTTGGGGTCATTGTCCTGCTGCAAGACCAATGACCTTCGACGGAGACCCAGCTTTCTGACACTGGCTTGAACATTATGCTCCAAAATGCCTTGGTAATCCCATGATTTCATGATGCCATGCACACATTCAAGGTACCCTGTGCCAGAGGTAGCACAGCAACCCCATAACATCACTGAACCTCCTCCATGTTTGACTGCAGGGAAGGTGTTCTTTTGTTTGAAGACTTCATTTTGTTTTCTGGAAACATAGAGATGATGTGCTTTACCAAAAAGCTCGAATTTGGTTTCATCTGTCCACAGGACATTCTCCCAGAAGGATTTTGGCTTGTTCAGGTGTGTTTTGGGAAACTCCGGTCGGGCTTTCTTATGTCTCTTTCAGCAGTGGTGTCCTCCTGGATCTCCTACCATAGAACCCTCTTTCATTGAGTTGGTGATGGATGGTGCGAGTTGAAACTGTCATACCTTGTGTCTGAAGGTCAGCTTGAATCTGTTTGGCAGTTGATCGAGGTGCTTTCTCCACCATTCGAACAATCCTTCGCTGCAATCTTCGATCAAGTTTTCTCTTGTGGCCATGTCCAGGGAGGTTGGCTACAGTGCCACGGGCCTTAAACTTCCTGATTACATTGCGTACGGTGGACACAGGAACATCAAGGTCTCTGGAGATGGACTTGTAGCCTTGAGATTGTCCATGCCTGGCTACAATCTTGTGTCTGACCTCCTTAGACAATTCTCTGGTTTTCTTTCTTTTCTCCATGAACATGGTACACACAGTGACACTAAACAGCAGAATGACTCCTTTTCGCCATTTAAACTGGTTGAATGAGTGATTTTTATATTGCAGGCACCTGCAACTCACCACAGGTGAATTCAATTCCAAAGTAAAGAAGAATCACCTGCTTGAAATCTAATTATTTCTAACAACTTCGAAAAGGTGCCAATAATATTGTCCGGGTCATTTTAGGATTTCTGTGTGGAATAAGCTAAGATTTCGTAATTTTTTCAGCTTTTTTGTTTTGTTTCACTGCAAACCAAAGAAATACAAATGTGGCTCCCAAAATATTTTTTTATTTCAACAATTTTGTGGAAGAGATGGTGCATTATTTGAAAAAAGTGCAAGGGTGCCAATATTTTTGGCCACGACAGTTTGTTTGTATATATATATGTGTATATATATATACACACTTTGTTATCTATCTATAATTCCAGTAATCTCTGTATGTCTGTGACCGCTGTTTCTCGACAACCACGGGTCCGATATATACACAAAGAATTAAGTTAAGCACCCCCCCCCGTTTTTTTACAACCTCGCACATTACAAGTTTGTTGTCGTCAAAACAGTGTAATATACCCATGTTATTGCTATATTTTCTGGAGAAGTGATATTATGGTCACATAAAAACATAACAATCATGCCGTTTTCAATATTTTATTCTGAATAATTTAAGGTGAAATTTTTTGGGAATATTAGGCATATTTTCACCTCAATTTAAGTATGGAGCTATAGGTCCATCACGGACAGTGTGGATGACGTTTATGTTTTCTAACGTACAGTCATTGTTCTGAGAAGACCTCTAGCGATCTTTGCGTCAATAACGTGTGTAGGACCCACGTGATCGGATCACTGACTCAACCCTACGTCTCATAGACCCTGTAAGCCGTCGTATGCGTTGCTGTGGCAGGTTGTTCCATTCCCGATGTAATGCACGTTCCAATTCATCCAGATTGGCTATTGGAGGGACCATCTTCGCAATTTGTCGTCCCAACATGTCCCGAACGTGCATTACATCGGGAATGGAACAACCTGCCACAGCAACGCATACGACGGCTTACAGGGTCTATGAGACGTAGGGTTGAGTCAGTGATCCGATCACGTGGGTCCTACACACGTTATTGACGCAAAGATCGCTAGAGGTCTTCTCAGAACAATGACTGTACGTTAGAAAACATAAACGTCATCCACACTGTCCGTGATGGACCTATAGCTCCATACTTAAATTGAGGTGAAAATATGCCTAAAATTCCCAAAAAATTTCACCTTAAATTATTCAGAATAAAATATTGAAAACGGCATGATTGTTATGTTTTTATGTGACCATAATATCACTTCTCCAGAAAATATAGCAATAACATGGGTATATTACACTGTTTTGACGACAACAAACTTGTAATGTGCGAGGTTGTAAAAAAACGGGGGGGGGGGGTGCTTAACTTAATTCTTTGTGTATACTTTAAACTTGCCAGGTATATTGCTGGGGACCCGAGGATGTGCCTTTTCAAGGTTTCATATTAATCGGACAAGTAGTTACCGAGCTATGTCCAAAAAACGATTCGACCAATCAGAGAGCAGCGAGCTATCACGTGTGCCGAACGTGGCGAACAGACTCTGCCTCGGACGGCACATTTGAGAGCGTATTCATTTATTTCACGTTGGCAAACTATGTTGCCGCTATGTTGGCGTTAAACTATGTTTTAAAACTAATTAAAACTAATTTGCGATTCTTTCGCTTTCCTGCGCGTTTGTGCACGCTATGGCGATTTCTTTACCAAACTCCGCAAGCCGTTCGCTTTGGACCAAACCATTTCATGTAAATAGAGGGGGGGGGATTGTCACCGTACTCGCAAGCCGTTCGCTTTGGACCAAACCATTTCATGTAAATAGAGGGGGGGGGATATAATTTTAGATATAGATATAGTACGGGCATGCCCTAGTTAATTATAATTAGAATTATTATCATTTATTTATTTATTTACATTTATTTTATATAATTTTTCACTTTGGATTTGTAGGAAGTTTATGGAGGCACGTCGAATGGTGTCGGTTGAGGTTGTGGGTGGTGTTTCATTTCAGCCTAAAGGGGTAGTGACTGAGTGCGGAAGAGAAATGGAGATGTGTGAATGGTGTGTGTGTGTGTGTGTGTGTGTGTGTGTGTGTGTGTGTGTGTGTGTGTGTGTGTGTGTGTGTGTGTGTGTGTGTGTGTGTGTTGCAGTAGTGGGTGTGCTTTTGCATGAACGTGTTTTTGTTTGAGTGGTGCATGTTGTAAGGGTAGGTGGTCGGTTGGTTAGGTGTGGTTTTTTTTTTGGTGTGTGTGTGAGTGAGTGGGTGAGGGGCTGTGGATTCTGGGAGTGGAAGTGGTTTTGTTGTTGTAGTCTGTGTTCTCACTGGCTTGGGGTGGGGGTATGTACACATCCAGGTGTAGCTGCTGCATGTGGAGGCGTATGTGCCCTTGCTGACCCACCTTAGCTGACCGTATCGAGGTTGAAGGGCCGAAACGAGATGATGCTGAGGACCGCGAATGAGGGCCTGGTCAGTGAGGCACACTTGTGACCAGGTGTGTTTTGAAATTATGTTAATTACACACACACACACACACACACACACACACACACACACACACACACACACACACTCAGCGGGTCGGACTCAGGTCTGACATTGTGACCACCAAGGAGTCTTCATCTGAGTCGTCCCGAGAATGAACACATCTTGTTTGTCGAGAATTCGAATTTGGTCATGGTGCCTTTTATTTTCAAAGAACATTGCCCGAATTTCACCTTCCGTCGGTGCGCTGACGGGACGACCAGTGAAAGATGAATCTGTACAGCGGAACCTGAGCAATAAAAGCATCCGGACGGCGTCAGGTGCACCTGCAGTTTTGCAAACACTTATTGATGTGGCGCCACCGACTTGGAGACGGGTCTGAAATCAGCGGCTCTCGGCTCCGACAAAGACACATCTGCGGAAAGGCAACCGGAGAGCCTGGGAAAAGGGCAGGTCGCGGTGCCAGGAGCACCTGCGATGCGACTTTGTCGACGGCGTGGCGTTTGATTTATGCATAGAGCCGGAGAAACCTCAATTACTGCGCACACGCGGCCGCGTAATTTTGGGTTCGGTCACAGCGAATCAAATCTCAATAAATCAGCGGGAACGGCGTGGGGCTCCGGCGGCCGGCTTAGCTCCGAGGGCCGCCATGGAGGGTCACCGGGAAGTACTGGACTGTGAAATCGTGCAGCACGGTGCCATCTGGCAGCGCATCACCACGTCAGGGAGTTTACCGGGAAAGGACGATGCAGAATCACCACGTACGCTTCTTTTTCTTTAACTAGCAGAAGTACCCGGCATTGCCGGACGGGGGAAGGGAGGGGGAAGGGGAGGGGAGGGGAACGGGGGGGAGGGGAGAAGAGGAGGGAGAGGGG
Organism: Myxine glutinosa; assembly: GCF_964187855.1. NCBI lineage: Eukaryota > Metazoa > Chordata > Myxini > Myxiniformes > Myxinidae > Myxine > Myxine glutinosa. Next base: position 64,760,222 of record NC_136272.1, on the reverse strand, counting down.
AGAAGAGGAGGGGAAGGGGAGAAGAGGAGGGGGAGGGGAGAAGAGGAGGGGGAGGGGAGAAGAGGAGGGGGAGGGGAGAAGAGGAGGGGGAGGGGAGAAGAGGGGGGAAGAGAGGAGAGGGGGGAGGGGAGGAAGAGGAGAGAGGGGGAGGGGAGGCGAAGGGGAGAGGGGAGGAGGGGGAAGGGAAGGGAGGGGAAATGGGAGGGGAGGGGGGAAGAGGGGGGGAGGGGAGAAGAGGGGGGGAGGGGAGAAGAGGGGGAGGGGAGGAGAAGGGGGGAGGGGAGGAGAGGGGGGAGGGGAGGGTGATGGGGGAGGGGGAGGGAGGGAGGGAGGGGAAGGATGGGGGAGGAGGAGGGGGGAGGAGGGGGGGGAGGGGGAGGGGAGGAGAGGGGGGAGTGGAGGAGAGGGGGGAGGGGAGAAGAGGGGGGGGAAGTACCCGGCATTCCGTGTATAAATGTGAGGGAGAAGAGGGGAGAGGGTGGGAGGGGAGGAGGGGAGGAGAGGAGGGAGGGGGAGGGGAGGGGGGAGGGCGCGCGAAT
>NC_136272.1:64662183-64757183 GCF_964187855.1 Myxine glutinosa | reverse complement strand
GTACGAGCCGCTAGGTGGGTCATTGCAATGCATACAAGAGTAGGCCCACAATGGCGTCTTTAAAGACCACCAGCAGCTGCTAGCAGTCGAAGCAGCAAATTTTACGTTCTCTTCGAAAGTCGGCATACTCCATGATGCATCACCTTACTTGCAAAGCACAAAACGCGTTAGTTTTCATGATCTGGGAAGGACATTTCATTTCATGATGTGCCGAATGCGGGGGAGAGTGTGGGGAGGAAGGAGTATCACTGAGGATTAAACCTTATGCACGACCACGATAATCTGCATCAATGTCGTGCTTTGATTGACAAAAAACAGAAGACAAGAAGTGATATACAGAATGTGCAATCAATGTGTGTGGTAGATTCGGTCACGATTCACCATGTCGAATTCATTGTTGTCTATGTGGAGAGAGAGCAGGTGTACGCAAAAGACTCCGAGGAGCATACGCTAAAGACTCCGAGTACTCCGAAGACCAAAAAGAAAAGTAATTATGTATCTTACATTGGAATTGTAGATGGTGGCTTGCAAACCGAGCCTCAAGGGCGGTGTACAGAAGCGGTTTTTTTAAATCGCAATAAATACAAGGCGCAGGTAGGTGAAATTCGCTGCACGTGATGTGTAACACACGCAGTGTAAACCGAGTGTTCGTTTACGTCAGTAGGATGTCGATTAAATCGAGAAGAAATAAGCACATCTGACACTAGGCCCAGGCTTCAGACTTTGGCATGCTGACGTGGCTGCACCGTCAAATAAACTGTTCCAATCCGTCATTTTGACGGGCTTTATACTAGTATATATGCAGTATATATAAATACAATCAATGCCTATACAAAGTCTACACCCCCTTTCAAATTTTTCACCTTTTGTTACCTTATAGCCTGGAATTAAAATGCATTAAATCAGACTTTTTCCACCTTTATTTACACATTGTAACCCACAACGTCCAAGTGAAAAACAAATTCTACATATTTCAGAAAATTTATTAAAAATACAAAACTAGAACATCTTGGTTGTAGAGTGTCCAGCTGCAATCTCTCTACCGGAAGGGTGACGTTGATCGAACTCTTGTTGCCTACTCCTACCCTCTCGTGCTGGGCCTGCACTGGGGCCAACCACTGGGCCTGCCTTGGGGCCTACTCGTGGACTTGCCTACTCCTACCCTCTCGTGCTGGGCCTGCACTGGGGCCTACCACTAGGCCCGCCTTGGGGCCTACTCATGGACGTGCCTACTCCTACCCTCTCGTGCTGGGCCTGCACTGGGGCCTACCCCTAGGCCGACCTTGGGGCTTACTCATGGACTTGCCTACTCCTACCCTCTCGTGCTGGGCCTGCACTGGGGCCTACCACTGGGCCTGCCCTGGGGCCTACTGTTGGGCCTGCCTTGGGGCCTACTACGGGGCCTGCCCCAGGGCCTACTGTTGTGCCTACTCTTGGACCGGCCTAATCTTGGACCTGCCTACTCTTGGACCTGCCTACTCTTGGACCGGCCTACTCTTGACTGGCCTATTCGGGTTTTTCCCTCTCTTCTCCCTTCTTTGTGTTATGTGTAGGAAGAGTTTTTTCGTGTGATAATCTATAAATAAAGACAGTGTGATTGAAGGCTTGGTTTGGTGTGCTTCAGGCCGTAACACCGTTTTGTCATGGTTTAAACCAATCATAATTCAAACAATTATTTTGCACAAATGTATTTGTAATATACGTGATATCACATTTTATAAACAATTGAAGTTGAAAACAAATTTTTTTCCAAAAAAAAAAAAAAAAGAATTGGAAAATTTTCCAAAAACATACCCTGAGGACATACCGACGGGAGAGATATGTGCATACCAGAAGTTTGGTACGATTTCACAAAAGTTTGAGAAAGTAGTTCAGTGACAACACAAGACAACAGAACACAACACAGGACAACACAGGACAGGACAGACGCTGCATATATATATATATATATATATACACTGTATGTTTCCATCGAATATAAAAGTTCCTCTTGTGCCGTATGTCTGAGTCATTAGTTGTAAAAATTAAACTCTCGGAGATTGGTGTAAATGAGCTGCTCCGTCGCGGTTCGTACAACAATGTAAGTATTTGCTTGTTAACGGATCCGTTTGCAGTAACAGGTTTCTGGTCGACGTTTCATTCGTTCTCGCCGAGGTGGCGTGCGATCCGTGAGCAGGCAGCAGTTCCACGGTCGCTGAGCCCTCACCTCGGTACCCAAGCCAAGACACGTCCCGTGGGTTTCAACGCTCGCTGCAAAGGGCAGACTCTATTGATTAGGGCGCTGTTTGAGGGAGGGCACGGCAGGTCGTGCTGCGATGGAGCTGGAGACGCACTGAGAGCTCGGAAATACTTCGGGGCAGCATCGTGAGCACTGCAAGCAATGAAGCAGCGTTCGAAACGGACAGGTGTGGTTACGATTGGGTTCAGGTGACTAAGATGTGTGATATACCTGTCCTGTGAGATGAAACAGGACGGTAGCACACTTTCCTCTGTACTGTCTAGTTTGGGTTCAATTCCTGAAACGACGATAACCTGCTTAGTGTTGTATCGCAACGTGTGCCATCGCTCGGATGGACGTTAAGCTGGCTGTCCCATCTGCTGGCATTAGTTGGTGAACGTTAAAGATCCCAAGGTGTCTTTCACAAAGAATACGCTGTGATCAACGGGCGCCCGAAAACAATCCAAATTCCTGCCCAAATCAAATCCGGTTGAATATTAGGCCTAGCCAGCCGGTTCGTGAAAGACTTCAGCCAAAATCTTTCCCCAGCCAATCCCACAATGAGGTGGGAATAATTGGGGCCAGTCAATAAATAATAGTAAGAGTAGCAGTAGTAGGTGTGTTCATGATATAACTCCTCACACAATCGTCCCTTCTCAACCACGGTCTACCTCTTTTCGTCCTGCCTTGCTCCCTCGACCTATCCGCCCTCTTTGCCGTTCTCTCTTCCTCCATCCGCACCAAGTGTCCAGCCCATCTCAGCCGGCATGTCCCCAATCTCTCCCTCAAGCCCATCTGCACACCAATCTCCTCCCTCAGTTCATCCATCCTCTTCACTCCTGCAATCCTCCGGACCCAGTTGTTCTCGCAAACCTGCGGCCTCTGTTCTCTGTCAGTGCTGCTGTTTTGAGACCCCTAAAGGTCGACCCCGGCTGGCATCACACAATAAGCAAGCTTTCCCTTTCAATTATCTTGATATTGATGTCTGCTAAGTTTATTCCATCAAAACATTCAAAATCTGTACGAAAAGATGCGTCGCAGAAGTTTTGTACTCACCTTCTTATTCCATGTCCTACTAAGCCAAGGTAACCCTGCTTTGCATTAAAAACAGCACATATATCTAGTGTTTCTTTAATTTCGTTCCGACCTCAGCATGCAGACAGACAAACAAGCACCATTTCATGGGTTTGTACCTGCCATGTAATTATTCTTCCATTCTTCCACATTGGTTTGTACCTGTGAGTCTGGGAGGTCAAGGGTTCGAATCCCTTCCGAGCCTTACAAAAGAGTTTAAAAATGGAGCGAGCTGCTTCCTTTCTTGACGCCTCGCATGTAAAAGGAGATAGAACAGACAAACGATGCTGGGAAGGCAATGGCAAACCACCTAAAGCTCTTGCCAAGAAACTGCTTTGGCAGCACCAACACTCTGTAAAGTATGAAACATCAAATCAAATGAATTTACCTGTCCAGAGGTGTTTATTCAATTACACTCGATTTAATAATCGTACTGTAACTACCATTTGACACACACTAAATCATCGCAGGAGACGTGCTCACACATTCCATTTACAGTTCACTGACATTTCTGGCTAAACGAATTTAGTTCGAATGAGTTGACATATTGCCTTTTTAGTGATGCACACGTGGATATGTACAGTGAGAATTACCTGGGGACGTCTACAATATGACCATAGATACCGCAACAAGATGAAAGATAAACCGAAATGATGTATCTTTAATTCCAGGAAGTTCTCTTTGGTGCATGGAATTCAAAATCTCTAAGGATAAGAGCCTAAAATACCTGTGAATGTGGGGTCATTATTACTTTTATTAGGTTTTAAAAATCACACCACGTGCACATACAGAATGTGCAAAAATTACAAAAATTACACTTCATGTGCAGTTACAGTTTTGTGGGACCCTCCCGAACTCGTCCAAATCCGTCCATAAGCGTGTATCTATGAAATAATAAACAAGAAGACGTCATGCGTAGCACGATACTTGCAAAATCCACCGCCCCCCCCCCCAAAAGTTTTCCAATGATACAGCAAATTGTCCATTTCATGAAGATTCAAATTTACAATCTTGATCAAAGCTCGGGTCAACAGGACGAAAAGTAACGATTTTTCAGATGAAAAATGATGATTTTGGAAGGTTGACCTTGAGTTGACCTTTGACCTTTTGACCTCAAAAATAGTTAGTTTCCCTATTTAGTGACTCAATGTGCAAATGTTGTTCAATTTTCAAGTCAATCAGATGAAAATTGAGGATATTAAAAATTTGGCCTATGTTGACCTTTTGGCCAATGGTGACCTCAAAAATACTTGGTGGTTGAATTCAGTAACAGGATATGCAAGTCCTCTGCAAATTTCAAGTCAATCAGATGAAAATTGAGGATTTTAGAAATTTGGCCTATGTTGACCATTTGGCTGATGTTGACCTCAAAAATACTTGGTGGTTGAATTCAGTAACAGGATATGCAAGTCCTCTGCAAATTTCAAGTCAATCAGATGAAAATTGAGGATTTTAGAAATTTGGCCTATGTTGACCTTTTGGCCAATGGTGACCTCAAAAATACTTGGTGGTTGAATTCAGTAACAGGATATGCAAGTCCTCTGCAAATTTCAAGTCAATCAGATGAAAATTGAGGATTTTAGAAATTTGGCCTATGTTGACCATTTGGCCGATGTTGACCTCAAAAATACTTGGTGGTTGAATTCAGTGACCAGATATGCAAGTCCTCTTCAAATTTCAAGTCAATCGGATGAAAATTGAGGATTTTAGAAATTTAGCAATGTTGCTGACCTTTGGCCTATGTTGACCTTTTGACCTATTGCCCCAAAAAAACAATAGGCTTCTTGCTTTTGACCAACTCTACCATTTGGTGAAGTTTCGTGAAGATCGGTTGAAAAATGTGACCTGTAGGCCGGTGACAAACAAACAGACAAACAAACAGACAGACAGACAGACAGACAGACAGACAGAACCACAAACACAACCGACCAATATACTTGAAAAATCTTCGATTTTACAAGTAACAAACAGACAAACAAACAGACAGACAGACAGACAGACAGACAGACAGAACCACAAACACAACCGACCAATATACTTGAAAAATCTTCGATTTTGCAAGTAATAAAGTAACGATTCAAATTTATACTATGAGAGAGCTGTCTGTCTGTGTGTCACCATATTCTCAGAGATGGCTGAATGGATCTTCGTCAAACTTTCAGAGGTTCATCAGTGAGTGACGGGGAGTGGTTTGGACAAAAAAAAAAATTAAAAAAAATTTTAAAATAATTTTTGAAAAAAAAAGTTCGTTCTTTTTGGTTTTTTATTAAATCGCTTTTTAGTGCCTGAGCCTTGTAGCGATACGAAAGGTAATATTAAATTATCCCTGATTATTGTGTGTCACCATTTTTCTCAGATGGCTGAATGGATCTTCGTCAAACTTTCAGAGGTTCGTCAGTGAGTGACGGGCAGTGGTTTGGGCAACAACAACAACAAAAAAATATATATATTAAAATAATTTTTGAAAAAAAAAAGTTTTTTCTTTTTGGCTTAAAAAAAAATCGCTTTATAGTACCTCAGCCTTTGTAGTGATACGAAAGGTAATATTAAATTGTCCCTGTTTATTGTGTCTGTGTGTCGCCATTTTTCTTGGAGATGGCTGAACGGATCTTCGTCAAACTTTCAGAGGTTCATCAGTGAGTGACAGGGAGTGTTTTCGGCAAGAAAGTATTTTTTGACAAAAAAAAGTTCGTTTTTTTGGAATTTAAAAAATCGCTTTATCGTGCCTGGGCCTTTGTAGCTTTATGAAAGGTAATGTTAAATCATCCCCTGTGTGTGTGTGTGTGTGTGTGTGTGTGTGTGTGTGTGTGTGTGTGTGTGTGTGTGTGTGTGTGTGTGTGTGTGTGTGTGTGTGTGTGTGTGTGTCTGTGTGTGTGTGTGTGTGTGTAATATATTAAATATAACTTATTCTTATTGGGTGCAGGTTGGACAGTGTTTGAGGCACCTACAAAAAACAACAACATTGATTTATTCAAAATACAACACAACAACAACATGCATTTTAAAAGGCCATTTTCCCTGCTAGAGCGGGGGTTAGCCTTGCGGTCCCCATGACAATCTTCTCCATTTTGCCCTATTTTCTGCATCTCTCCTTGTTAACCGCCTTGCCCGCATTTCTTCTTCCACCATCTTTAGCCAAGTCTTTCTCGGTCTTCCCCGTCTTCTACTTCCTTCTACATTCATTTCCATCACTCTTCTCAACCAGTCACTTTCATCCTTCCTCAACACATGACCAAACCATCTCAACCTGTTCCTCTTCACAGCATCAATCACAGGCTCTATTCCCATCATCTTTTGCAATTCATCATTTGTCTTCATCTCTCTCAACGATACTCCGCACATCCGTCGAACCATTCGCATTTCCACCCTTTCCAACCTTCGTTGCTGCTCTACGTTCATTACCCATGTCTCGCTCCCATAAATCATAACACTTCTCACACATGCAGCATACACCTTTCCCTTCAGCTTCAACGACACTCCCCTCATCATCAGCACGCCACTCAATTACCGAAACTTCTTCCATGCACATCTCACTCGAGCAACCGTTGCCGAGTCTGATCCACCTTCTCCATTCAGCATGTCTCCGAGGTAGCAAAATGTTTTCACACCTTCCAGCTTCACGCCGTCTCCAAGATCCAACTCAACATTTCCTCCATCTGCAGCTCCCTCTGTGCACACCTTACATTTGAATGTAGCTGCCACACTGGTTAATGACCCTCTCAGACCACTACATTTTTGATGAACCCACTCAGCGCACATTGTACACTGAATGGAGTTCACTCCGACACCCTTCCTACACACAGCACAGGGCCACTTCCCAGTTCTTTCCACCTCACCACATGCTTTACCACTTGCCATCACCTTCGTCTTTCCGATATTCACCTTCAGACCTTTTGTCTCCATAAATTCCTTCCACGTGTTCATCTTTTCCTTCAGTCCATCCATACTTTCCGCAATCAACACCAGATCATCTGCATACAACAACTCCCACGGTAAACCCTCCTTTACGTTCTGAGCCAGCACCTCCATCACAGCTACAAATAGTAGTGGACTTAGTACCGACCCCTGATGCACTCCCACCTTCACCTCAAACTCACCACTGTTCCCGTCCTTCGTCCTTACAGCTGTGCGCGCTCTTTTGTACATTGCCATCACTACTCTGATCAACCATTCCTCCACTCCTAACTTCCTCAATGCCCATGTCAATACTTTGCGTGGAACCCGATCGAATGCTTTCTCCAGATCAACAAACCCAAGAAACAACTTCTTTCTCTTCTCCATGTACTTCTCCTGCAACTGCCTCACAATGAAAAGCGCATCTGTCGTTCTTTTTCCTGGCATGAATCCAAACTGCATTTCGTCGATCTTCACTTTCTTCCTTATCCTCCTCTCCAACACCCTTTCCAATACCTTCATTCCATGCTCCAATAACTTTATCGCTCGGTACGAGCCACACTCCAGAGGGTCACCTTTCCCCTTGTATAGAGGGACGAGGGTACTCAGTTCCCAAACCACTGGAATGCGGCCTTCTTTCACCACCAGATTACAGATCTCTGTCATTCTCTTCACACCCCAACTTCCTGCTGCCTTCACCATATCTCCCACAACTCCCGTCGGCCCTCCCGCTTTTCTACCCTTCATTGCTTTTATCGCTTCCTCAACTTCCTTCTCAGTTATCTTCTCTGCCGGTCCTAAAACTGGGTTACTCTCTATGTTGCCATCCCATTCATTCTCTGTATTCAACAGCATTTCCATATATCTTTTCCATCTTCCTTTAATTCCATCTGGGTCGACAACGATTTGTCCCACTTCATCCTTCAAGCAACTCACCCCCATCACATCACACCTCTCTTTCGCTATCTGCTTTGCAATCCTGAATACTGCTTTCTGACCCTCTTCCGAATCCAAGCGTTCTCCGAACATTTTCCTACATGCCTCCTGCGCCTTTGCTACCTCTTTCTTTGCAGCCTTCCTGGCTGCCTTATAACTTTCATGCTGTGCTGTTTCTGCTCCCGTACCCTTCGCCTTCTGCCACTCCTTGAACTTCTTCCTCTTCTCGTCAATCCTCTTTCCAACTTCAACATCCCACCACCATGTTTCCGAGTGCCTCGGTGGTCCTTTTGTCCATCCACATACCTCACCAACGGCTCCCAACAGACCATCTTTCATTGACATCCAACCACTTTCAAGCTCAACCACATCATCCTCGACCCTACTCAGCCTCTCTTTTAATGCCTCCCTTACTGTCACCTCTTTCAACCTCCACACCTTCATTCTCGGTTGGTACTTCACCCGCCGAGCTCTCCTCGCACCTTTCACCCTTACGTCGCAGACAACCAAGTGGTGCTGTGAAACAGCCTCCTCCCCCGGGATCACCTTTGTGTCCCGGAGGTGCCCCCTATCTCGCCTACGCACCATCAGGTAGTCAACGGTTGTCGTCGACCCACCTGACGTGTATGTAACAAGCTTATTATCCTCTTTCTGGAACTGAATATTACAAATCAACAAATCAGCTCCATCAGCAAACTCCAAAATCCTTTCATCTTCTCCATTTCTCACACCATATCCGTAACCCCCATGAACTCCGTCAAAACCATCCATACTCCTTCCCACATGTCCATTTAGGTCTCCTCCTACCACAACAACTTCCTCATCTTTCACGTTTTCCATCAGCTTCTCTATCGCACACCAGAACTTGTCCTTCTCTTCATCGCTTCGACCAACCTGCGGAGCATATCCCGAGATGACGTTCACCAAGAGCTTTCCAATCATCATTTTCACCATCATCAACCTATCACTCACTCTAGTCACACTCACCACACTGTCTACAAACTCCTCAGAAAACAGGACACCAACACCATTCACGCCCTCCAGGCACCCTTGCCACACAAACTTGTATTTCTGTCCCTGCCTACCCTTCACCATTCTCACACCACTTCCCTTCCATCTCGTCTCTTGCACACAACATATGTCCACTCTTCTTCTGACCAATACTTCCACCACTTCTCCTGATCTCCCTGTCATTGTCCCTACATTCCATGTCCCAAACCTCAGAAACCGATCTCCACTTCGGGCTGTACCCTGCCCACATGTGGTTGTAATTGTCATGGTTCTCTTTTTGAGGCAATGCTTTTATGGCCGGATGCCCTTCCTGACGCCAACCCTCTTAGTCGCCTCTTACGACACGCAGGGATACGGCGTACCTATTCTTATCCAGGGTACACACTGGGAGAACACGATATTCAAAATACCAACAGGAATTAAAACAGCACCGGGTACTCCTGCTAGTTTACTATTACTAATCCGATGTGAGATTGTAATCGGTATAATGAATGATGAACTCTCCTCTTTTCCCCAATTTGACTTTCCAAAGCACACATAAGAGTGAATTGATGGCACCACGTTATGCGGAATCCACGTGTACAGAGTACGAGATGATAACCAACCCTGAACAACAATCCCCAACATTTCGCTTTCCTGCTCGCTTGGAAAAAACTTCTCCAGGTTCTCCTGGAAAATATGAAAGGTTTTCCACATGATCCAATTGAAAAAGATTCTCTCCTCTTTGCAACGACTTTGTTCATCGCAAAGGTAAATCCCAAGTGAAATAATCCACACGGCAGCCATATGTAGCGATCCTTCAAACGCAAAGCACTTTTGATTGAAGCGATCGTGCTCTGGGTTCATTTTCGGATTTGAGAATTATTTAATTTCTTAAGTGATTCTTCACCATTGGGAAATGGGGCCAAAAACGATACAAAGCAGGGTATCTCAAAAAGTTATCCATGGATTTGGACGAAACTTGTTGGACAGGTTGTGTGTGTGACAAGGACAAATATATTCAATTTTGGTGAAGATCCGGATCCAGCTAGTAGCATTTTAAAAGTGATTCTTCACTATTGAGCGATATGGCCAACCAGGCAGAGGTATGCTCTCGACTGAGTGCTAGTTCTGGTTGTGTATGTACAGGTGGGGAGTGGGAATGACATCACAATACAACAACACAACACTTTTGCGGATTGCCATCATGATATATTTGGACATTTATCCATCTCAATCCCACAACAAATAAATTACACAATTACACCAACCCACAATACAACTAACTCTATCATAAACATCTTCACACAATTGTTACTATTTCCACCTGCAACAAAAATATCAAAAGATGTGAGATGGGCCACAATAATTAAGAAGAATAAACAATTGTGGCCAATGATACACCTCCACGTTCCCTCGGCTCCACTTTACCTGGCTTGTTAATCTCCTTTTATTGTCCTTTTTTTCTTCCTTTTTGAACTTGTTCTGCATTTTTCCTCCCTCCAGCCTCCCTGACCTCATTTCGGATAATACCTAGACGGTCTTCACGGTTTTGTTTTAAAATTCCTACTCCCATGTTGTATCTTCTATTACAACTCACTCTTCTTCTTCTTTTTGAAAAGGCTTCTTTAAACCATTCCGATTCTAAAAATTAAATCTCTCACAGCTATTCCTTTCTCCATTCTCGAAACTCACCTTTATTCCACCCCTCCCCTAACGTTTCCAAACGTATCTCTGACTTGAAAATATCAAGAACCCAATTTTGTTTTGGATGTTCGTATTTCATTAATTGTTCCTTTTGTGCATCTTCAGTGTCAAACCCTTCCCTGTCTGTTCCCTCCTCTTCTTGTACTTGCCCATATCCTACCAACTCTATCTCTTCCCAGCTTCCTACTCCATGTGCCCTCCCTCTACTCCCTCCTACCCCCATTCCATCACTACGGTACCTGCTCTCTACTCCTCCACTTTAAAACTCACCCCTCCCTTTCAAATCTCCCTATAACCCCTACTCCTCAATTATTAGCAGAGTACATGAAAAGTTCAACAGACTACCGAATACAATTTGTGTACAAGCATGAACATAACACGCCAGAAAAGGTATTTCTCACTCACCTTGCAAAAAACTTTCAAGAACAGGTGAAATTGGAAGATATCATGCACCAAACCGAAACAGCAACTAACTAGAACGGCACTCAGTAGAGAGCATACCTCCGCCTGGTGAACAGTTTAAATTTTCTATCCCACTGATAGGCCGGATCTGGATTTGGACTTGAACCAAAATCTAATCGCCTTGTTCTTGTCACCTAACCAACTCATCCACCAAGTTTATTCATAAGTCGTCCATAACTTTTTAAAATATCATGTTATTTATCACTTTGCACCCGATCTCTCAATTGTGAAGAATCACTTAAAAGTTAAATAATTCTTGTAGCCGAATCCATATTCAGATCTTACCCGAACACACACAACCGCTCCACCAAATTTCGTTCAAATCCATCCATAACCTTTTGAGATATTCTGCTATATCTCATTTTTGGCCACATCACTCAATAGTGAAGAATCACTTTTAAAATTCTACTACCTGGATTCGGATCCGGATCTTCACCAAAATCAAATTTATTCGTCCTTGTCAGATACCCAACCGGTCCGCCAAATTTCGTCCGAATCCGTCCACAACTTTTTGAGATATCTTGTTCGCAAACAAACGGACAGACAAACGGACAGACAGACAGGGGTGAAAACATAACCTCCATCGACCTTTGGTGGTGGTGGTAATAAAGCCCCAACGATTGCAAAATAGATAAAAGAAAAATACGAGATGAAATACCAGCCGATATATAGTGCCAACTGGGAGAAAGACAAAAGAGCAGGGAAATATAAAAAAGAGTTGGACAGATTTGGGATAGACAAAGAAGGATCATTGGAATGGCTAAGAAGAGGTCAGCTCAACTGGGACGGAGATCGAATCATTATTAATGCCCAAGACCAAGGACACTAAACCAATGGATTTAAGAAAATGGCGAGACTGAGTGAATCGGACAAGTGTAGATTCTGAAAGGTAGAAACAGAAAGCATGAGTCACCTCCTATCGGGAGGTAAAACACTCATGTCAGAGCAGCTGTACACCCAAAGGCACAACAAGGTATGTAGAGTAATCCACTGGCACATCTGCAGAAATTTCAATATCCCAGTTCCACAAAACTCGTGGTAACATGAACAAAAAGCAATCATTGAAAACAAGGACACAATGCTGACGTATGACCTGATGATCACATCCTGCATGAACATAGAACACAAAGCACTACGACCAGACATAGTACCCAGGAACAAATAGTAAAAGACAGCATTGATGATTGAGATATCAGTACCCAGCGATTTTGGTCTAAATAAGGCAGAAGTCAAGAAAATGACCAAATACCAGGATTACCAAGAATGAAGTGAAAATATCCTCTCCCCAGCGCAACGGGTTAGGTCTCTCTCCAGCGCAATGCATCGTGGCCCAGTGCAATGGGTCTTTCTCCAGTAACAGGCAGGCTCTTCTTCCTCTTGGCAGCAGATCACGCAGAACCGTCACAATATATATTGTGTGGGAATGGCTCCTCGGGGTTAAAAATGCCCAGTATAGGGCAGTTATCTCCTTAAATGAATGTCTGGAGTAAGTGTAAAGCAATTAATCGTGTTATTCGAGTGACTCGCCAGGTCTGTCTAGAGAGACAATGTCCACTGATCCCACTGTCTGTATTTAAAATTGCCAACCTTTGTGTTCCCCTCCCTGTAACTATTTTACAATTAAACTGACTTGGTCTCACCGTGACTTTTGGCTGTCGTGGTTGCTCCTTGGTAACTTAGAAAGACCCATTGAGGGATTGATTGGCTGCGGCACATAATGCTGCATATCCAGATCGTATTGTGTGCCTCTCGGCATCACTCGGCTGTAATTGGGTACGACACGTATGATACCAATAGGGTGTTACTTGACTGGCTTGACGGTCTGACGGGTACGGTATTGGAAGTGGAAAGGTCATAATCCAGACTGGGATCGCTGACTCAGCTGACTGTTATGGTCACTTTGAGGAGACTCGCCGGATTCGTTCAGGGTAAGTGGAAGAACCACATGACTAAAGCAATATATAAATATATACAGTGTGTGTATATTGTAAATGACAGCACACTGAGCAGTAAAATAATTAAAAATTCTTTATTAATAGCCTGACGTTTCAAGAACAAACTAGTTCTCTTCCTCAGAGGCGTTAAGTATGGTCTTAACCATTAAGTTCCGTTGGGGACGGTTCACGTGATGGATTGGTCCAAGTCCTTGCCAATCACAGGGCTTCCCTGCATTCAAATAACTCTGCCGTTTTTGACGTTGTAATTGATTGTGTAGTGCTATGTATGTGGGGTGTAAGTCGATGTGTCGGTTGATGGAGTTTTTATCAGAGTACCAGGCCTTGACATATATTGTATATATATATGTCACGTGAAAAAGTAAGTACACCTCATGTAAAGTTTTGACTTTTTCAACATATTTCAACATACAGCTATTTGATCTTCATTTCAACAATATTGATAGATAAAGGTGATATAATATAACAAATATGAAACATTTACATTTTGTAGTCCATTGTATAATTTAAATAAACATAAATGCAAATTTTGCATGTGGAAATAGTAAGTACATCCCTACATTTATCACGACTTCAAATACCTAAAATTAGAATCAGGTGCACCAGCTCAAGTGAAAATGATTAGAACATCGTCAGAGAGGATCTTGGAGGAACCTGTCTTATTTAAATCTCAGACATTTAGTTTGGTTTGCTCTTTGTTGTTGAAGTGTGCGGCGTCACCATGCCTAGATCAAAAGAGCTATCTGAGGCCTTCAGAAAGAAGGTTATAGATGCCTACGAGTCTGGGAACGGATTTAAAAAGATCTCCAAACAATTTGAAATCAATCATTCGAATGTCCGGAAGATCATCTACAAGTGGAGAAGATTCCAAACAACTGCCAACTTGTTCAGACCAGGCCGCCCCATCAAGTTCAGCCAGAGAGCAGACCGCAAGATGCTGAAAGAAGTCTCTAAGAACCCCAGAATGCCATGACGGGACCTACAGGTAGCTCTTGCCACTGTTGATGTCAAAGTGCACGAGCCTACCATGAGAAAGAGGCTGCACAAATTTGATCGACATGGGAGGTGTGCCAGGAGGAAACCTTTGCTGTCCAGAAAGAACATCAGGGCAAGAATAAAGTTTGCCAATGAACACCTAGGCAAAGACCAGCACTTCTGGAACAATGTGCTCTGGACAGATGAGTCAAAGGTAGAGCTATTTGGCCACAGTACCAGAAGACATGTTTGGCAAAAACCAAAGACAGCATTTGACCACAAGAACCTGATACCAACTGTAAAGCATGGTGGTGGAAAGATTATGGTTTGGGGCAGCTTTGCTGCATCAGGGCCTGGGCAGCTCACCATCACAGAATCTATTATGAATTCTTCATTGTACCAGAGGGTGCTTGAGGATAATGTGAGGCCATCTGTTGGAAAGTTGAAGCTCAACCGAAGGTGGACCTTGCAACATGACAATGACCCTAAACATACCAGTAAATCCACCAAGGAATGGCTGAAAAGAAATAAATGGAGGGTTCTGGAATGGCCAAGCAAAGCCCGGATCTAAATCCCATCGAGATGTTGTGGGGGGATTTGAAACGAGCTGCGCATGCAAGAAACGCCTCAAACATCACACAGCTGAAAGAATTCTGCATGGAGGAGTGGGCAAAAATTTCTCCCAGTCGATGTCAGAGACTGCTAGACAGTTATAAGAAACGCCTACTTGAGGTTGTTCTGCCAAAAGGGTCAATACCACCTATTAGAGCCAAGGGTGTACTTACTTTTTCCACATGCGAAATTTGCATTTATGATTATTTAAATTATACAATTGACTACAAAATGTAAATATTTCATGATATTTGTTATATTATATCACCTTTATCTATCAATATTGTTGAAATGAAGATCAAATAGCTGTATGTTGAAATATGTTGAAAAAGTCAAAACTTTACATGGGGTGTACATACTTTTTCACGTGACTGTATATATATATATCTGTTGCTATCGTCATGTGGTTCTGCCACTTACCCTGTACTTACTTAACAACGTCAAAAACGCCAAAGTCATTTGAATGCAGGGTCTGTGTCTGTTGCCATTTTTCTCAGAAATGGCTGAACGGAGCTTTGTCAAACATTCAGAGGTTCATCAATGAGTGTCGGAGAGTGTTTTAGGCAAAAAAGTTTCTAAGTTTTAAGCCCCCACAAAAACTATTTTTCATGGTTTTGGAGTTACTGAGGAGACACACACAGTCACACACACACACACACAGTCACACGCACACACACACACACACACACACACACACACACACACACACACACACACACACACACACACACACACACACGCACACACACACCAATTAACTAAATAACTGACACACATTGCCACATATACAATGCGTATCAAAAAAAAGGTAATCCGAATTCAAGGGGTTAATATGCAAAGGTTATTTAGTTTGACAATTTACATGTGGTTTACCAATTATGAGGAGATCCTCAGCTTTCCATTGATGCCTTTCATGCATCATTGCTGTCACACATGACTGAGTACATGTTCATTGACTTTGACAAGTTCAAATCGCATTTTTACAAGTTTGGCTAATCGGTGCAAGACAGTTTTAAATGGACGCATTACTTGTGGACTGCCATGTTGATTATGTAAAATTGTTAAGCTGGTCTGGTAATCGTTGGTTGCGTCATCCTTTGTTTAAGATGGGTATTTAAGATGGGCCTACAGTGTATGGGTTTAGAGACAGTCTGAGTCATTGAAAAGATGGTTCAACTTACGACTGAACAGCGGACCTTCGTGGTTACAACCTTTCACCAAACTGGAAGTTTGCAGCGAACTCGTGATGGTTTAAAGAAAGGTTTCCCAGAACGGGAGCCTCCAGCAGCCAAAACCATCTGGGCGAATGTTAGAAAATACCAAGAGCATGGCACTAGCCTCAACCGCAACAAGGGGAATTCTGGTAGGAGGCGCACTGGGCGATTGGAAATGAACATTGCAGCAGTAAGGCAGCAAGTTTTGGAGCATTCTAGGGATACCAGCGCAAGACGAAATGGGACGGGATTGCCTTCGGCAACATTCAACCGAATCACAAGACTGGACTTCCACCAACACCCATATCGGATTCACATCCGGCATCAACTTACGCCAGGGGATTTTGCCAGGAGGCTGGTGCTTGCCAGATGGTTGTGTGGAAGTGTAAAATTTATGAAGCAAGTAATTTCTATGAGCTACAAACCTGCTCACCTCGTGTGCAAGTTTTTTTGTGGTTTCCATGCAGAAGTTGGGATTTCCTTCAGTTGGCAAGTCATCTGACCAAATTCGTTTGCTCGAGAAAAGTAAAATTCTTAGTAGAGGCAATGGTAGACCACATATTGTCATGGCAAAATAATTTTATGACTGAGGGTAATATGATTACAGATAGGGTGTTTTTGAAATAAAGTGTTGGATCGGGTCTTATTGAGTTATATAAGCAAATTGGAGAAAAGATATTGTTTTCTTGGTAAATAATTAAATAATACAACTGATGCCACAATGTCTGAGCTGGGCGTCTGAAGTAATTAGCATCCACTGAACTGCCTTCAAACATTCCATTGTGTTTGGTAAACTAGTAAATAATCGACTCAGTACGAGGTCGAAGCTATGGTAATTATTTTGCAGAGTTGAACAATGGGAGTGGATGAATCGCTCTCCGCTGGCCGATGGAAGATAAGCTCAGCGCACCCTTTTTTCTTTTCCACTTGTAGTTTATCTAATAGATAGTTTTATGGAATTGTCAACGTTCTCAGTAAAATCTTTGAAAAGAACGATAATTAAACACTGAATCAAATAAAACTTATAGCTTATTAGTGTTTGATAAAGGTTAGTCTAAAGTATAAAATCCTATAAAAATCCATGTACGCTAGCTCTCTCTGGCTCTCTGATCCAATATCTTCTCAGTAAAGATCTTTTTTGTGGGATTGCAGTGTATAGGTTCATACCTCTTATATATGATTTTGACTTATGAGGGAAAAGATGAGTTTGCAGATTGAAAAAGGATGTGGTTGTCATAGCTACTGAGTGACCTTTTGATTAAATAAGGACTTTCTTATTGCATACCTGTTTTTATTGATTTCTGAATATTAAACCATAAAGTTATGAAACAAAAAACGTTATGTAAATGTCCCTGCAATGGCGTTATAAAACGTTGCTGCAAAGTTATAATAACGTTAACGCAACGTTATGATTGATAGAATCTTTACGCCAAAGAGTCTCGAACAAACATATCTTCCTCATTAAGGAGATTTGAATATGCATTCCTCAAACAACGGGATGTCCCTCTGCTCAATATTTCACTCGACCAATCACATTGTATCCCCCGATCTTTGCTTCCTCCCACCCACACTTTGCCTCACCAATCCTACTGCTCTCCTCCCCTCTCTTCGCTCCTCCCCCTCCACTTGCTCCTCCCACTTCAAATTGTATAAAAGACAGGACTGATGTCAAAATATTAGGATTATCACTGGATTTGTAAGATGTTGGTTTGTTGTACTTTAGGATTTTCACTAGGTTTGTAATGCTGTAAATGTTGTACTTAGGATGTTTTACTTGGTTTGTCGATTCTGTATGTTTACACTGTATGTTGACTGTATACTGTGCATGCTACTGTATCCTTATGATGTTTCCTTTGATGTACATCTCTACCGTACCAGGATTTCACTTGGGACTTTCTGTGAATCTTGCAATGTGCTTTTGTGAATTGTAATATGCTCTTCTTGGTTTGATAAAGGTTATTGTTTCTTGCTGTGTATTTCCTTGTAGACAGAAAGTGTTGTCCTCCTCGGGAATTAAAATTTGTGATTCATCTTCTGACAAAGGTTATGGACATTGAATTTCTTGATTCATCTATTACATACTACTGTCTAAAATATATCCCTATCAGTTGATAGCATGTTGCGAAGCAGATGTCAATTTCCTGCGGTATCTCGTTATCGGCGACGAAGCTGCTTTCGCCATGGATGGCAAAGTCAATACCCATAATGTTCTTGAATATGCACCGACAGGACAACCCCCGGAATTTAATTTTGACACCAACATGAATCGACAAAAGTGGACTGTTTGGTTGGGACTTTGTGGAAGTGGTCAGGTGATCGGACCATTTTTCTTTCAAATCAATGTCAATGGTAACAGGTATCTGCAGATGATCAATGATGAAGTTTTACCGCAGCTGGAGAAGAACTTTGAGCGACAGGTTCGTGGTGTCTTCAGATATCTCTGGTGGGCCCAAGACGGCGCCCCAGCACATCGTCTTATCGCTGTCTGAGATCGACTGAGGGAACTCTTTGGAGACCGAGTCATCGCCCTCAACCATGCAGTGGAATGGCCGCCAAGATCACCTGACCTCACACCATGTGATTATTTCCTTTGGGGACATTTAAAGAACAAGGTGTTCGTAACGCCTCCCCGTGATCTTGACAAATTGCAGGGCCGTATTCAACATGAAGTGGATGCTTTGCGCAATGACCCGGCTATGGTGAGACGAGCAGTTCAGGGCATGCTCCGCCGCTGTGAGCTTTGTGTTGAAAGGGGAGGTGGACATGTTGAAGGTGTGGCTGCATAAAAGCCAATCATTCCTGAGAAAAGTTCACATCTGACGTTCATTTGCACCAATTATCCTGACTTGCATCGATTAGCCAAACTTGTAAAAATGCGATTTGAACTTGTCATTTTCAATGAACATGTACTCGGTCATGTGTGACAGCAATGATGCATGGAAGGTATCAATGGAAAGCTGAGGATCTCCTCTTAATTAATAAACCACATATAAATTGTCAAAATAAATAACCTTTGTTGCGGTTTTGAAATAAAGGTTAATTTCTCCTCTTAGTTAGTTACATCACAACATGTAGCCTCGCGATAGTTCAGTTATTTCTTAGTAAATGTAAGCGTAGCCCTTTCCTGTGTTTAGTTTTGCGTTGAGTAGGCTAGTGAGATTGGGTGTTCTTTTGGCACTTTGGTTTTGGTTTAGCGCTGAACTACCACGTGGCAGGCCTGAGCAAGTCGACCGAGGCCGAAGGAAGGCGGGGCAGGAGGAGTTGTCGGTAAGCACGAGCCGCCAATAAGGGCTCGAGGGGAGTGGCTTACCACTGCGGCAGGAGGCGGGGTTTGAAACATTCGAGTCGGGCCGGGGCGGGGCCATATAACTCTGTTCCGAGCCCCCCCCCCCCCCCCCCCAGAGGGAAGTTCGCGGGTGAGAGTTGAGTTCAGCACAGGAGGAGGATCGAGAACGCGGCAGATCAGGAGCGCACGAGATCAAGAGAACGAACGGCACACGAAGGCAGAACGAATTGAATTGCCTCGTCATACACGAACTTTGCCCTGTTCCCCACGCTCTGCGCAGTATTAATCGTGCGCTGTAAAGAACGACCCACGCCGGGCCACAGACGTGCGATTTTCCTCCTGCCTGCCTTCGCCTGGATACATGCCGTGACCGCCAGAGGGCCACGCCAGGTGAGCTGTTCCCGGAGTGACTGAAGCAGGCGCGTTTGGCACGCGAACATCCTTCCTCCATCTCCCCGTGTACGTGAGTGGGCCCTTTGTCTGGGAATAAGTAAGACTGACTAAGCTCTGCTCTGTGTCCCTTTCCTTCTACAAATCATTGTGGATAGTGTAAATAAATCCTGTTCTTTCTTCTGATTTGACCGTCCTGTCTCGTCCATCATTGGCTTCGCATGGTACGAATAAAACCGCTCTAATCGGGTTCCAATAGAAAAGTAACAGCACGAGTCACGTGATACGCATTCCGCTCGGGCGTACTTGATTAAGCGTGGCTCATGCGAGGCTCGATCCCTGCTTCCGTTGTGGCGTGGGTACCAAAGGTACGTGCGAATTTGTCCCGAAACCCTTTTCCACGTTTGCCTGGAAGTGGCGACTCGGTCTCGCGGACCCGAAGACCCAGGGGGGGAAAAGGGGCTTAATCTCCCCTTTGTAATGGGAACGGGCTTCGGGGGATCCGCAACAATATTTACATATATACGAGGTTAAACCCCTTTTCCCCCTCGGGCCTTCGAGTCCACGAGGCCGAGCCGCCACCCCCGTTGCGAGCGTGTGGTTACACACAGGTGGAAACAGTATTCCAGCCCAAATAATAATGAAACCTACACTTACTGGCCTGCTCCAACGCATACTAACACAGGAAAGGAGATTATGCTTAACATTGATTAAGACATAACTAAACTAAGCGAGGCTACATGTTGTGGTGCAACTAACTATGAGGGGGGTTATCCTTTATTTTCAAAACTGCAACAATATTATATCATCAGCAATGCTCATGACAGTTTTCATAAAGAGTATTTGAAAATTCTTTGCCATTAACCTGGCCAAATTATCACCCAAAGTTAAAATTTACTTCCTGCTCATAGAGATTGTCGTGTGTGTGTATGTATATATATATATATATATATATATATATATATATATATATATATATATATATATATATATACACATACATACATACATATATATACTATAGACACTGAAGGAGATTTAGCATGCTGACAATGGTAGAATATGCACGCGATAGACGAGAACGATTGAGTAGTCACACCAATGCCCCATACACATACCCTCTTCCCGCTCACGCACTTTCATTTTTATTTTTTTTTGCAGATTTGCGTATTTTTATGCTTCGCGTGAAAATAAAAATAAAATGAATCCGCAACATCAGTTTTACGTAATTGATTCCTTAGGGTCCAAGGATGCCTCATCTCGGTGCGGAGTAAAAACGCGGAGCTTTCCTCGGGCCACACTCGGCTAGACAAATCCAATTACAAGGTACAGTCGAAATAAACGGTTTCCCAAAGCCCTGACAATTGAAATGCGGACCAGTGCGAGACAAAAGAACGCCAGGGGAAACCGAGGCGACCACTCATGGAAAATACAATTAAGGAAGGGATGGCAAAGACATATATATATATTCCAGTCTGGTGTGCATATATTAACCATACATGTGTAGGAACCGGGGGCTTTCAGGACTTTGGCGTGCCATTAAATCAGGAATATAGAGGCAGTATTTCACAAGGCATTTTCACAAAGTGCTTTAATACTGCTGAATGCACAGTTACTGAAATTCCAGCAAATTCGCGAAAACATTCGGCGTTTATAGCTGGAAAATAATGATAAATGAAGTCAAGGCAACGTCGGGAACTGTCCATAAGTGGACATTAAACTACCGATTGTCATCATTACAGCAGAGGGAATTAAACGTTTATTTGAAAAATACAAAGCCCCATCAAATTTCCTGCTTTTACAAGATAGGAAATTTTGTAATTTTTTAAAATAAATTTATATTTTAAATTAATAAATAAATGTATTTAATATTTATTAAAAGTTTATTTAACAAATAAATTTTAAAATATTTTTTACAAGATTTCCTAATTTTTACAAGTAAAAATCTCCTCCAGCGATGGAAAACTCATTAATGTGTTTATCCACATTTTATCGAAGCTGCTTTTTTGTGTTGCTTCTTTTTGGTAATCTTCAGGTTCTTCATTTTCACTAAAAAACGAGATAGGAGTATACTGTACATAAAAGGTAGAAACTTGTACAGGTGGCAGAGATTTGTAAAAATAATAATCGAACTCTTGATTAGAAACAGAGAAACACTTGGAAATTTAGGATAACAAGTGAGGCAGTGTGTTTGTGACATCTTCCTGACGTCATCGGAGTAACAATATTTGCCGCTAAAAATCTGCATCGAGTGTTAATTTAAATCAATCCAGCTCAAAGCCACGGGGGGGCATTAAAAAGGTCTACAAATGATATACTCAGCAGTCTGAGAGAGAAACGCAGAGGGAGAGAGAAAGAGAGACAGGTACATAGGGAGCGAAAGAGAGAATTGAACTCTCAAAAGGAAAGACAAATTAATTGCTCATTTCTTGCAACAACTAGAACGACGCTCTTTGACGTCACGACGTCGACCGATATGCCTCCGCCCACATTATTACATCATTATAATCCTTGTACAAAGTTTGCTTTAAATCCATTCCGCTGTTCACAAGTTTTCACATTTTTACCTGACATGACTTCCGACCTTTGACCTCGGGACCCTAAAATTTAATCAGTTAATTTTTACATCATTATACATATCTATACCGAGTTTGAACTGGACCCCTTTAGCCGTTCTGAAGTTATAGACCTATTACAGACTTTGACCTTTGACCTCTTGGCTCCAAATTATAATCAGTTCATCTTTAGATCAATCTACATATCTGTACCAAGTTTGAATTAGATCACTTCAGCCTTTCTCAAGTTATAGACCTATTGCAGACTTTGACCTTTGACCTCTTGAGCCCAAAATCTAATCAGTTCATCTTTAGATCAATCTACATATCTGTACCAAGTTTGAATTAGATCACTTCAGCCTTTCTCAAGTTATAGACCTATTGCAGACTTTGACCTTTGACCTCTTGAGCCCAAAATCTAATACTACCCCCCCCACCTTCATCCAACTGAAGGAAATCTCAGTTCCTTCCACCAAGCTCGGAACAAGTGTGTGTCTACCCTCAGGAGTGCCAGGAAGCACTATCTCTCCTCACTCAAGAATGAACTCTCAAACCTGTCTCCTTCCTCCAAATCCTGGTGGCGTCTGGTAAAATCCGTTTCTGGTGTTTGTTCCCCCTCCATCCCCTCCCTTACCTCAAATGGCCACACAGTTGACATCGCACGTGACAAAGCCGAATGCCTCAACTCTGTGTTTGCCTCAAAATCCTTAGTCCCAAACCCATCTCTCTTTGTTCCCACCTTTCCCAGTCGAACCAAACTGCTCCTGGACTCTGTGACCTTCTCTCCTGACAAGGTGGAGGAGTTTTTGTCAAACCTCGACTCTGATTCTGCAACTGGACCAGATGGCATCAGCCCACGGGTCCTAAAATCCTGCTCTGCCGCTCTATCTCACCCTCTCTCTGTTCTTTTCACCCTATCTTTTGCTCAAGGTCATCTGCCAGCATCCTGGAAATCAGCAAACATTACCGCTTTACACAAAAAAGGTGCAAAAACAGATCCTTGCAACTACAGACCAATCAGCCTGCTCCCAATTAACAGCAAAGTCATGGAATCCATCATTGCTTCGGATATGAAATCTTTCCTCTTCTCCAATGGCTTGATCTCTGATCATCAATTTGGTTTCAGACCAGGTCACTCTACTCTGGACATGCTGCTTCTGCTGTCTCAACAATGGATGGAGGTCCTCAATGCCAAACAGGAAATCAGAGCTGTCTCCCTTGACATATCACGTGCCTTCGATACGGTCTGGCACCCAGCTCTGCTCACCAAACTCTCCTCCTATGGTATCCATGGAAATCTCCATGCATGGCTTGCGGACTTCCTCTCTGGTCGTAGTCAACGTGTGGCCCTGAATGGATTTCTCTCATCTCCCCTTCCCGTTCAGGCTGGAGTTCCCCAAGGCAGTGTGCTGGGCCCTGTGCTTTTTCTGGTCTTTATCAATGATCTCTCCGACTCTCTGGAAAATCCTCTGTATCTCTTTGCTGATGACTCCACTCTCTGCCGCTCCATTCCTCTTCCCTCAGATCGGCAGTCTGCAGCCTCCTCACTCTCTGAAGACCTGGACAAAATCACAGACTGGGCAAACATGTGGAACATGTCTTTCAATCCTGACAAATCTCACTCTCTTACTATGTCTCTCCGAAAAGATCGACTGGACAACCCTCCCATCTACTTTCTCAACAATCCTCTCCAAGAAGTTCTGTCGCTCAAGCTTTTGGGTCTCACCATCTGCCATGATCTTTCTTGGGAAAACCACATTTCCAAGCTGGCCTCCAAAGCCAGTCGCCGATTGGGCATCCTCCGTCGTGCGAAGTCCTTCCTAGGCACACCTGAGCTCCTCACCACATACAAGGCTTTCATCCGCAGCTCAATGGAATACTGTTCTCCCCTATGGGCTGGTGCTCCTGCCTCACACCTGGCTCGGCTTCACGCTGTTGAATCCAAAGCTTTCAGAATCATTGGAATCTCCCGCGATGAAGCTATCTCTGAGGGCCTTTCACTCACTCACCGCAGGCAGGTAGGTGGTCTTTCTGTCTTCTACCGACTCCTCTCCGGCCTTGCTCCCCCAGCTCTCTCTGTGCTCTGTTCCCCAAATATTCCTACAGGTCGCACAAGATCTGCCAGCCACCCTCTGATGGTTAAACTGCCGAAATCTCGGCTCTCTGCTCACCTTCACTCTTTCAATTCCTCTTTTCTCCCGCCTCTGGAACAAACTCCCACACTCACTTCAATCACACTCCTCCCTCCAGGTCTTCAAAACAGCTGTTCACCACCATCTCTTATCTTCCCCCATCCAAAACCTTGATCTTTTCTACCCCCACTAATTCACCCCAGATCCACCTTGTTTGAAATTCCAACTTCTTTCCTGGAAGTCTTGGCAGTGTCCATATGTTTTATACCTCTCCCACCCCCCCCCCTTCCCATGCCTCCCCCCCCAAAGCCCTCTCCCTCCCACAGTTCTCTCGATGTCTCCATGTCTCTCGGTCCCTGCTCTCAAATGTTGTGTTTGTGTCCTTCCCCCTCTCTCCCCATCTTGTCTACCGCTCCCGATGTTATTTGTTTTGTGTGTCTGTTTGTCTTTCTGTGTGATTAATGTTCGCTCTTTCACGAGCCTCGATCTTGTATACAAAAAAACAAAACAAAAAGTTCATCTTTAGATCAATCTACATATCTGTACCAAGTTTGAATTAGATCACTTCAGCCGTTCTGAAGTTATAGACCTATTACAGACTTTGACCTTTGACCTCTTGGCTCCAAATTATAATCAGTTAATCTTTACATCATTATACATACCTGTACTAAGTTTGAATTAGATCACTTCAGCCGTTCTCAAGTTAGACATATTACAGACTTTGACCTTTGACCTCTTGACCCCAAAATCTAATCAGTTCATCTTTACATCATTCTACCGACATACTTGTAGCACATTTGGTCAGAATCCCATCACTGGTTCACAAGTTATCGCGGTAACGAAAAACTATGACGGATGCACGGACGGACAACCTGAAAAGATAACGCCTCCGGTGACTTCGTCCGCGGAGGCATAAAAAAGGATTGATTGACCAATCAGGTGCAAAGCTGAATGAAATGGGAGACGCCCTAACGAAAAGGATAAAGATTTAAAAACCCCAAAACACAAGAAGAGATTGGTTATCGGTGCGATCGATGATGGATGCGTGCCTGGAAATCATGGCAATGCAGATGGACAGGTATTTTGCAGGAATGTGCGGATGAGACGTGATTGGAGATGGCACCGAGCGCTGGATGTGTCGCTAGATGGGACGGAGACGCCCATTCTGGACGTGTCTGATGTATCCTCGACAAGGCCATTCCCGCGCGAACACCCTCCGGGGAAGGCAAGTGTGGCCAAATTTGCATATCATTTACCTGCCTGTCAGCCAATTTAGGACGAACTCAGGAAGAGAGAAAATGGGGAAGAGATTGTAAGGTTAGATAGTTTGTCCGTGTGCATGAGACAAGCAGCGTATAAATTATAGAGGGAATATGAACCGGCGTCACCTGTATGTAAATTAAGGTGTTTGTGAAGCTGTCCTGTATTTGGACATCTTGTTGTAACTTTTTACGAGATAGTCACGTGGTACAATTTTCCCTCCTCTCTTCCCTGTGTAACCTCCTCGGTTTTGGTTACGTGTTCAGTGTCCTAGCCGCAGGTAGAGCAGGCAATTAAGGAGAACGTCAATCGTTAGAGAGCATACCTCCGCCAGGCTGAACAGCATACGTTTTCTATCCCACTGATGGGCCCCATCCAGATCCGGATCTGCACGTTTTGTCCGAATTTCGACCAAGATTCGTCCAGATCTGTCCATAACTTTTTGAGATATCGTGCTATACAGTCTATCATTTTTGGTCCTATCTCAATGCTGAAGAATCACTTTAAAAAACTGGAGTTCACAGAACATGATACCCCATTAAATGTTCAGGTAGATGCATGAAAACAACTATAGTTCATAGAACACGATACCCCGTAAAGTGTTCAGGTACATACGTGAAACTAGACCGACACTCTTCGACGTCACGACATCGACCGATATGCTTCCACCCACATTATTACATCATTACACATACTTGCACCAAGTTTGATTTAAATCTATTCAGCTGTTCTCAAGTATCACATTTTTACCTGGAATGACCTATGACCTTTGACCTCTTAACCCCAAAATTTAATCATTTCATGTTTACATCATAAAACATACCTGTACCAAGTTTTAATTTAAATCCCTTCATCTGTTCACAAGTTGTCACAGTTTTACCTGACATGACCTCTGACCTTTGGCTTTTGACATAGCGACCCCAAAATCTAATCGGTTATTATTTACATAATTATACATACCTGTACCAAGTTTGAATTACATCCCTTTAGCCGATCTCAAGTTTTCGACTTATTACAGACTTTGATCTTTGACCTCTTGACCCCAAATTCTAATCAGTTGACCTTCACATCATTACAATACCTGTACCAAGTTTGATTTAGATCACTTGAACCGTTCTCAAGTTATAAAGTACAGACATATTACAGACTTTGGCCTTTGACCCCAAAGTCTAATAACTTAATATTTACATAATTATACATACCTGTACCAAGTTTGAATTAGATCACTTCAGCCATTCTCAAGTTATAGACCTATTACAGACTTTGACCTTTGACCTCTTGGTTCCAAATTATAAACAGTTAATCTTTACATCATTATTATACCTGTACCAAGTTTGAATTAAATCACTTCAGCCATTCTCAAGTTATAGACCTATTACAGACTTTGACCTTTGACCTCTGGAACCCAAAATCTAATCAGTTAATCTTTACATCATTATACATACCTGTACCAAGTTTGAATTAAATCACTTCAACCATTCTCAAGTTATAGACCTATTAGGACTTGACCTTTGACCTTCGAATTTTGCCCCCAAATTCTAATCAGTTAATCTTTAGATCATTGTACATACCTGTACCAAGTTTGAATTAGATCACTTCAGCCGTTCTCAAGTTATATACATGTTACAGACTTTGGCCTTTGACCTTTGACCTCTTGATCCCAAAATCGAATCAGTTCATCAACACGTCATTCTACACAACTGTTCCAAATTTGGTAAGAATCCCATCACTGGTTCACAAGTTATCGCGGTAACAGGATTTTGACTTAACATAACCTCTAACCTCTAACATAACCAAGCCTTTGAACTCGTGACCCCAAAATCTAATCAGTTCATCTTTACCTCATTATACATACCTGCACCAAGTTTGACTAAGATCCCTTCAGCTGTTGTCAAGTTATCGTGGTAAAGAAAACCTATCAAGGACGGACGGATGGACGGACAACCTGAATACATAATAATGCCTCCGGCGACTTCGTCAACAGAGGCATTAAAAAAACTAGAGTTCATAGAACACGATACCCAGTGCAGTATTCAGGTGCATACATGAAAAAAACTAGAGAGTTCATAGAACACGACACACCGCAAAGTGTTCAGGTACATACATGAAAAAAAAACTAGAGAGTTCATAGAACACGATACCCAGTGCAGTATTCAGGTGCATACATGAAAAAAACTAGAGAGTTCATAGAACACGACACACCGCGAAGTGTTCAGGTACATACATGAAAAAAAACAAGCTGAACAGTTTGTTTTGTATCCCAATGACATGCCGCACCTGGATTCGGACCTGAACCAAAATCTAATCTGCTTGTTCTTGTCACCTAACCAACTCATCCACCAAGTTTATTCATAACTCGTCCATAACTTTTTAAAATATCATGTTGTATATCGCTTTTCACCCGATCTCTCAATGGTGAAAAATCGCTTTTTTTTTTCTTTTCTTTTTTTTTGTATACTGAATCGAGGCTCGTGAAAGAGCTGACAACCGCGAGGGAAAGACAGCACAGGGGGACCACGAGGGAAAGACAGCACAGGGGGACCACGACGGAAAGACAGTACAGGGGGACCACGAGGGAAAGACAGCACAGGGGGACCACGAGGGAAAGACAGCACAGGGGGACCACGAGGGAAAGACAGCACAGGGGGACCACGAGGGAAAGACAGCACAGGGGGACCACGAGGGAAAGACAGCACAGGGGGACCACGAGGGCAAGACAGCACAGGGGGACCGCGAGGGAAAGACAGCACAGGGGGACCGCGAGGGAAAGACAGCACAGGGGGACCACGAGGGAAAGACAGTACAGGGGGACCACGAGGGAAAGGCAGCACCGGGGGACCGCGAGGGAAAGACAGTACAGGGGGACCACGAGGGAAAGACAGCACAGGGGGGCCGTGAGGGAAAGACCGTGCAGGGGGACCGCGAGGGAAAGACAGTACAGGGGGACCGCGAGGGAAAGACAGTACAGGGAGACCACGAGGGAAAGACAGCACAGGGGGACCGCGAGGGAAAGACAGTACAGGGGGACCGCGAGGGAAAGACAGCACAGGGGGACCACGAGGGAAAGACAGTACAGGGGGACCGCGAGGGAAAGACAGTACAGGGGGACCGCTAGGGAAAGACAGCACAGGGGGACCACGAGGGAAAGACAGCACAGGGGGACCACGAGGGAAAGACAGCACAGGGGGACCGCGAGGGAAAGACAGCACAGGGGGACCACAAGGGAAAGACAGCACAGGGGGACCACGAGGGAAAGACAGCACAGGGGGACCACGAGGGAAAAACAGCACAGGGGGACCACGAGGGAAAGACAGCACAGGGGGACCACGAGGGAAAGACAGCACAGGGGGACCACGAGGGAAAAACAGCACAGGGGGACCACGAGGGAAAGACAGCACAGGGGGACCACGAGGGAAAGACAGCACAGGGGGACCACGAGGGAAAGACAGCACAGGGGGACCACGAGGGCAAGACAGCACAGGGGGACCGCGAGGGAAAGACAGCACAGGGGGACCGCGAGGGAAAGACAGCACAGGGGGACCACGAGGGAAAGACAGTACAGGGGGACCACGAGGGAAAGGCAGCACCGGGGGACCGCGAGGGAAAGACAGTACAGGGGGACCACGAGGGAAAGACAGCACAGGGGGGCCGTGAGGGAAAGACCGTGCAGGGGGACCGCGAGGGAAAGACAGTACAGGGGGACCGCGAGGGAAAGACAGTACAGGGAGACCACGAGGGAAAGACAGCACAGGGGGACCGCGAGGGAAAGACAGTACAGGGGGACCACGAGGGAAAGACAGCACAGGGGGACCACGAGGGAAAGACAGTACAGGGGGACCGCGAGGGAAAGACAGTACAGGGGGACCGCTAGGGAAAGACAGCACAGGGGGACCACAAGGGAAAGACAGCACAGGGGGACCACGAGGGAAAGACAGCACAGGGGGACCGCGAGGGAAAGACAGCACAGGGGGACCACAAGGGAAAGACAGCACAGGGGGACCACGAGGGAAAGACAGCACAGGGGGACCACGAGGGAAAAACAGCACAGGGGGACCACGAGGGAAAGACAGCACAGGGGGACCACGAGGGAAAGACAGCACAGGGGGACCACGAGGGAAAAACAGCACAGGGGGACCACGAGGGAAAGACAGCACAGGGGGACCACGAGGGAAAGACAGCACAGGGGGACCACGAGGGAAAGACCAAATAAATCTTAAAATCTTAAAATTATGACGCTTAAAAAAAAAAAAATCTCGTATCCAAATCCATATTCAGATATTTACTAAAATCGAATCGATTCTTCCTTGTCACACACCCAACCGGTCCACCAAGTTTCGTCCAAATCCATCCAAACCTTTTTGAGATATCCTGCTATGTATCGTTTTTGGCCCTATCTCCCAATGGTGAAGAATCACTTAACAAAATTTACGAGCCGGATCCGAATCCGGATCGTCACCAAAATCTAATCATTTCGTCCTTGTCACATACGCTACCTCTCTGCCAAATGTTGTCCGAATCCGTCAACAACTTTTTGAGATATCCTGTTCACAAACAGACAGACACACAGGTGTGAAAATATTACCTCCGTCCACCTGCGGTGGGGAAGGTAATTATGACCTTTTTTTGGAAGTATACTGAACCAAAGGAACTTGGGGGATGTATATAAATAGGTGGGCAGATCTTTCCCCACCTCTCCAAATGGGCACATCTTACCCCTCCAATCTTACTCTTTTTTTTTTTTTTTTTTTTTTTTTTTTTTTTGTATACAAGATCGAGGCTCGTGAAAGAGCGAAAATTAATCACACAGAAAGACAAACAGACACATAAAACAAATAACATCGGGAGCGGCAGACAAGACGGGGAGAGAGGGGGAAGGACACAAACACAACATTTGAGAGCAGGGACCGAGAGACATGGAGACATCGAGAGATCTGTGGGAGGGAGAGGGCTTTGGGGGGGAGGCATGTGAAGGGGGGAGGCATGTGAAGGGGGGGAGGCATGTGAAGGGGGGGGGGTGGGAGAGGTATAAACATATGGACACTGCCAGGATTTCCAGGAAATAAGTTGGAATTTCAAACAAGGTGGATCTGGGGTGAATTAGTGGGGGTAGAAAAGATCAAGGTTATGGATGGGGGAAGATAAAAGATGGTGGTGAACAGCTGTTTTAAAGACCTGGAGGGAGGAGAGGGATTGAAGGGAGTGTGGGAGTTTGTTCCACAGGCGGGAGAAAAGAGGAATGAAAGAGTGAAGGTGAGCAGAGAGCCGAGATTTCGGCAGTTTAACCATCAGAGGGTTGCTGGCAGATCTTGTGCGACCTGTAGGAATATTTGGGGGACAGAGCACGGAGAGAGCTGGGGGAGCAAGGCCGGAGAGGAGTCGGTAGAAGACAGAAAGACCACCTACCTGCCTGCGGTGAGTGAGTGAAAGGCCCTCAGAGATAGCTTCATCGCGGGAGATTCCAATGATTTTGAAAGCTTTGGATTCAACAGCGTGAAGCCGAGCCAGGTGTGAGGCAGGAGCACCAGCCCATAGGGGAGAACAGTATTCCATTGAGCTGCGGATGAAAGCCTTGTATGTGGTGAGGAGCTCAGGTGTGCCGAGGAAGGACTTCGCACGACGGAGGATGCCCAGTCGGCGACTGGCTTTGGAGGCCAGCTTGGAAATGTGGTTTTCCCAAGAAAGATCATGGCAGATAGGAACCAAATCGATTTTATGAAAGTTTGAGAATAAAAATGAAACAGCAATATGAAATGCTGCTCCGTGCGAGTCCTCTACCTTGTCCTCGGGCGAGAGTACCTTGTAATAGTGTCATCAATTAATACCAGGCAGTGTCATCAATTAGTTAAAGGGAAATTGAAAAACAAGAAAATAGTTTTAGTAAAAGCTGCTACATCATGCTGGACTTTTAGAATGAAAATCATTATTGGATTTAAAAGCAGTGAAGAGTGCACGGGGCAGGTAAAGAGCCATATACTGTGCACCTGTTGGGAGTGGCAAGTTGTACGTGCTGTATTTACACTACTCACAATAAGTTAGGGATATTGGCAGGTTCTTCGGTGTGGTTGATTTTGTGTATTAATTATGTTGAAAAAAGTTGTTGGTCCTTATTCTATGGTTATTAGTGAGTGTGAAAAAACAGCATTCTTGATTTCAATACACTAACCCTATAAATAAATAAAAACTCACTCCCACAATATCCCTAACTTATTGTGAGTAGTGTACTTATTATTAAGTACAATTAAGTGTACAATAAGTACTGTTAAGTACAATTAAGTACAACACAACACATTGTTAAGTACAACAATTAATTCAGTGTACAACAATTGTATTAAGTACAATTAAGTGTACAATAAGTGTACTTATTGTGAGTAGTGTACTGTGTGAGTAATAATAATAATATAATAATGCATTTATTTTATATAGCGCTTTTCAGGAAGCCCAAAGACGCTTTGACAGAGTGCAAAACATAAAAACAATTGCAAAAAAAGAAGAACCAATAGGGAAATATTCAAAGCACAAAGGAGGGAGAAGGAGAGGAGATAGTCAGGGGTTAGATGCTGTGGGTTGAATGTTGAATGCAGTGTTGAACAGGTAGGGCTTGAGTGATGTTTTGAATGTGGTGAGTGAGGAGGAGTCTCTGATGGTGTGAGGTAGCGAGTTCCAGAGGGTGGGAGCAGCGATGGAGAAGGCCCTGTCCCCCCAGGATCTAAATTTGGTCCGAATGGGGGGGGGGGGGGGGTCAAGAGGTTGGTACCAGCAGAGCGGAGGTTGCGGGTGGGAGTGTGTCTGGAGAGGAGGTCAGCCAGGTAGGATGGGGCCAGGTTATGGAGGGCTTTGTAGGTCAAGAGGAGGATTTTGTACTGGATTCTCTGGGAGATGGGGAGCCAGTGAAGCTTGTAAAGGACGGGGGTGATGTGGTCACGGGTCCGGGAATGGGTGAGTAGACGGGCAGCGGAGTTCTGAATGTATTGGAGTTTATTGGTGATTGTTGAGGGTGAACCATAAAGGAGGCTATTGCAGTAGTCCAGACGGGAAGTGATGAAGGCGTGGATGAGGGTTTCTGCAGCCACGGAGGAGAGGGATGGACGGAGACGGGCGATGTTTTTCAGGTGAAAGAAGGCTGTCTTTGTGATCTGTTTAGTGTATTTGTCGAAGGAGAGGGTTTGGTCAAAGATGATGCCAAGATTCCGGATGTGAGGGGAGGTGGATACTGGGAAACCGTCGATGTTGAGGGCAAAGTTATGGGTGGACTTGGTGAGCGTTTTTGGGCCAATGATGATTATTTCAGATTTATCATAGTTAAGTTTGAGGAAGTTGATTTGAAGCCAGGATTTTATTTCAGTGATGCAGTTTGTCAGGATAGAGTGGGTGGCGGTGGAGATGGACTTGGTGGAGATGAAAAGCTGGATGTCATCGGCGAAGCAGTGGAATTGGAGACCATGATGGCGGATTAAGTGACCAAGGGTGGACAGGTACAGGATGAAGAGGAGGGGGCCAAGAACTGAACCTTGGGGGACACCTTGGGGGAGGGGAGCAGTGGGGGATTTGCAGTTATTGATGGAGATGAACTGGCGTCTGTCAGAGAGGTATGATTTGATCCAAGAGAGGGTAGTGCCGGTAATGTTAAACGGAGTAGTGTACTAAATGTGAGTAGTGCACTAGCACTAATAGTGCTAGTCTGCTATTCCATCAATAGAAGCTCCTTTTCTGACATTATCGGAATTTTCCTATCCAGGTTTTGGCTACATTCACTTAGGACCACTTGATGTGGTTTGTATACAAAGTCGAGGCTCATGGAAGAGCGAGGATGACATTTACAAAACCATGGAGTTTAGAACTGAACTTATTTATAACTAAAATTATACCTGAAAACACATGCATTATAACTGAAGGGAAACTAGGTGTTGCTTCAGGCGTTTGAGGACATGTTCGTTTGGCGAATGTGTTAGTTTAGACTTTAGTGGATATGTTCGTTTGGCGGATGTGTTAGTTTGGCGGATGTGTTTGTTTGGCGCATGTGTTTGTTTGGCGCATGTGTTAGTTTGGCGCATGTGTTTGTTTGGCGGATGTGTTAGTTTGGCGCATGTGTTTGTTTGGCGGATGTGTTAGTTTGGCGGATGTGTTAGTTTGGCGGATGTGTTAGTTTCGTGGATGTGTTAGTTTGGCGGATGTGTTTGTTTGGCGGATGTGTTAGTTTGGCGCATGTGTTTGTTTGGCGGATGTGTTAGTTTAGACTTTAGTGGATATGTTCGTTTGGCGGATGTGTTAGTTTGGCGGATGTGTTTGTTTGGCGCATGTGTTTGTTTGGCGGATGTGTTAGTTTGGCGCATGTGTTTGTTTGGCGGATGTGTTAGTTTGGCGCATGTGTTTGTTTGGCGGATGTGTTAGTTTGGCGGATGTGTTAGTTTGGCGCATGTGTTTGTTTGGCGGATGTGTTAGTTTGGCGGATGTGTTAGTTTGGCGGATGTGTTAGTTTCGCGGATGTGTTAGTTTGACGGATGTGTTAGTTTGGCGGATGTGTTAGTTTGGCGGATGTGTTTGTTTGGCGGATGTGTTTGTTTGGTGGACGTGTTTGTTTTGCGCACGTGTTTGTTTGGTGCACGTGTTTGTTTGGCGGATGTGTTTGATTGGCGGATGTGTTAGTTTGGCGCATGTGTTTGTTTGGCGGATGTGTTAGTTTGGCGCATGTGTTTGTTTGGCGGATGTGTTAGTTTGGCGGACGTGTTTGTTTTGCGGACGTGTTTGTTTGTCGGATGTGTTAGTTTGGCGGATGTGTTAGTTTGGCGCATGTGTTTGTTTGGCGGATGTGTTAGTTTGGCGCATGTGTTTGTTTGGCGGATGTGTTAGTTTGGCGGATGTGTTAGTTTGGCGCATGTGTTTGTTTGGCGGATGTGTTAGTTTGGCGGATGTGTTAGTTTGACGGATGTGTTAGTTTGGCGGATGTGTTTGTTTGATGGATGTGTTTGTTTGGTGGACGTGTTTGTTTTGCGCACGTGTTTGTTTGGTGCACGTGTTTGTTTGGTGGACGTGTTTGTTTTGCGCACGTGTTTGTTTGGTGCACGTGTTTGTTTGGCGGACGTGTTTGTTTGGCGGACGTGTTTGTTTGGCGGACGTGTTTGTTTTGCGGACGTGTTTGTTTGTCGGATGTGTTTGTTTGTCGGATGTGTTAGTTTGCGGATGCGTTTGTTTCGCGGACGTGTTTGTTTCGCGGACGTGTTTGTTTGTCGGATGTGTTAGTTTGGCGGATGTGTTTGTTTGGCGGACGTGTTTGTTTGGCGGACGTGTTTGTTTGGCGGACGTGTTTGTTTGGCGGACGTGTTTGTTTGGCGGACGTGTTTGTTTGGCGGACGTGTTTGTTTGGCGGACGTGTTTGTTTGGCGGACGTGTTTGTTTTGCGGACGTGTTAGTTTGGCGGACGTGTTTGTTTCGCGGACGTGTTTGTTTCGCGGACGTGTTTGTTTGTCGGATGTGTTAGTTTGGTGGATGTGTTTGTTTGTCGGATGTGTTAGTTTGGCGGATGTGTTTGTTTGTGGATGTGTTAGTTTGGCGGATGTGTTAGTTTGGCGCACGTGTTTGTTTGGCGCATGTGTTTGTTTGGCGGACGTGTTTGTTTTGCGGATGTGTTAGTTTGGCGGATGTGTTTGTTTCGCGGATGTGTTTGTTTGGCGGATGTGTTAGTTGGCGGATGTGTTTGTTTGGCGCATGTGTTTGTTTGGCGGACGTGTTTGTTTGGCGGACGTGTTTGTTTTGCGGACGTGTTAGTTTGGCGGATGTGTTTGTTTCGCGGATGTGTTTGTTTGGCGGATGTGTTAGTTGGCGGATGTGTTTGTTTGGCGGATGTGTTTGTTTGTCGGATCTGTTAGTTTGGTGGATGTGTTTGTTTCGCGGATGTGTTTGTTTCGCGGATGTGTTTGTTTGGCGGATGTATTAGCTTGGCGCATGTGTTTGTTTGGCGGATGTGTTAGCTTGGTGCATGTGTTTGTTTGGTGCACGTCTTAGTTTGGCGGATGTGTTTGTTTCGCGGATGTGTTTGTTTCGCGGATGTGTTTGTTTGGCGGATGTATTAGCTTGGCGCATGTGTTTGTTTGGCGGATGTGTTAGCTTGGTGCATGTGTTTGTTTGGCGGATGTTTTGTTTGGTGGATGTGTCAGTTTGGCAGACGTGTTTGTTTGATAGATGTGTTAGTTTGGCACATATGTTTGTTTGGCGGATGTTTTGTTTGGCGGATGTGTCAGTTTGGCAGACGTGTTTGTTTGATAGATGTGTTAGTTTGGCACATATGTTTGTTTGGCGGATGTGTTTGTTTGGCGGATGTTAGTTTGGCGGATGTGTTAGTTTGGCGGATGTGTTTGTTTTGCGGATGTATTAGTTTGGCGCATGTGTTTGTTTGGCGGATGTGTTAGTTTGGCGGATGTGTTAGTTTGGCGCATGTGTTTGTTTCGCGGATGTGTTTGTTTTGCGGATGTGTTTGTTTGTCGGATGTGTTAGTTTGGCGGATGTGTTAGTTTGGCGCATGTGTTTGTTTGTCGGATGTGTTGGTTTGGCGGATGTATTGGTTGGCGCATGTGTTTGTTTGGCGCATGTGTTTGTTTGGCGCATGTGTTGGTTTGGCGGATGTGTTGGTTTGGCGCATGTGTATGTTTGGCGCATGTGTTGGTTTGGCGGATGTGTTGGTTTGGCGGATGTGTTGGTTTGGCGGATGTGTTAGTTTGGCGGATGTGTTGGTTTGGCGGATGTGTTGGTTTGGCGGATGTGTTAGTTTGGCGGATGTGTTGGTTTGGCGGATGTGTTAGTTTGGCGGATGTGTTGGTTTGGCGGATGTGTTGGTTTGGCGGATGTGTTGGTTTGGCGCATGTGTTTGTTTGGCGCATGTGTTGGTTTGGCGCATGTGTTTGTTTGGCGCATGTGTTAGTTTGGCGGATGTGTTGGTTTGGCGGATGTGTTGGTTTGGCGGATGTGTTGGTTTGGCGGATGTGTTAGTTTGGCGGCTGTGTTGGTTTGGCGGATGTGTTGGTTTGGCGGATGTGTTGGTTTGGCGGATGTGTTGGTTTGGCGGATGTGTTGGTTTGGCGGATGTATTGGTTGGCGCATGTGTTTGTTTGGCGCATGTGTTGGTTTGGCGGATGTGTTGGTTTGGCGCATGTGTATGTTTGGCGCATGTGTTGGTTTGGCGGATGTGTTGGTTTGGCGGATGTGTTGGTTTGGCGGATGTGTTGGTTTGGCGGATGTGTTGGTTTGGCGGATGTGTTGGTTTGGCGCATGTATTTGTTTGGCGCATGTGTTGGTTTGGCGGATGTGTTGGATTGGCGGATGTGTTGGATTGGAGGATGTGTTTGTTTGGTGGATGTGTTTGTTTGGCGCATGTGTTTGTTTGGCGCATGTGTTGGTTTGACGGATGTGTTGGTTTGGCGGATGTGTTCGTTTGGCGCATGTGTTTGTTTGGCGCATGTGTTTGTTTGGCGCATGTGTTGGTTTGGCGGATATGTTGGTTTGGCGCATGTGTTTGTTTGGCGCATGTGTTAGTTTGGCGGATGTGTTGGTTTGGCGGATGTGTTGGTTTGGCGGATGTGTTGGTTTGGCGCATGTGTTTGTTTGGCGCATGTGTTTGTTTGGCGCATGTGTTGGTTTGGCGGATGTGTTGGTTTGGCGGATGTGTTGGATTGGCGGATGTGTTGGATTGGAGGATGTGTTTGTTTGGTGGATGTGTTTGTTTGGCGCATGTGTTTGTTTGGCGCATGTGTTGGTTTGGCGGATGTGTTGGTTTGGCGGATGTGTTGGTTTGGCGGATGTGTTGGTTTGGCGGATGTGTTGGTTTGGCGGATGTGTTGGTTTGGCGGATGTGTTGGTTTGGCGCATGTGTTTGTTTGGCGCATGTGTTTGTTTGGCGCATGTGTTGGTTTGGCGGATGTGTTGGTTTGGCGGATGTGTTGGTTTGGCGGATGTGCTTGTTTGGCGGATGTGTTTGTTTTGCTGCTCTGTTTGTTTCGCGGATGTGTTTGTTTGCCTGTCAATCTTCTATGGTGGGCAAACTCAGTTCCAGCTTACTGGTAATAGGGGGCACTGAATCAGGGGCACAGCCGCACTTTCAAAAAACAATGCAAGCAACAGTCAATGGCTGCATACAGAGCAACAACAACAGCTGGAGGTGTTCCTCCGTTTCTCTAAGTGGTCTTCACCTCTTCACTTCTTCACAGTTCCATTATCAGGAGGTGTTCGTCCTTTACTCCACGTGCTCTTCACCTCTTCACTACTTTACAGTTCCATTTTCTGGATGTGTTCCTCCTTTACTACATGTGGTCTTCACCTTTTTACAATTTCATTGTCTGAAGGTCTTCTTCCTTTACTCCATGTGGTCTTCACCTCTTCACTACTGTGTATACATCATGGTCGTGATCAAAGCAGTCTCTGTTACTCTCATCAAAATACAACAACCGGATTCATTCTATCGTTGAAAGGTGAGCCCCAAGGGCCCTCAATCTGATTCTTGGAAAAGGTACTGCAAACCTGCAGGAAGAATCATTGATAAGGGTTCACCTGCTTGGCATTACCATCTCATGATGCTCATAGGATTCCAGGTTCACCTTAAAAACTGTACCGTGTGGATTTGTCCCTTGTTTACCTCGATATGTCTTTGTCATGCATTCTTTAAATGCCAATGTCCTTGGCAAAACCACGTGATGTATGTGCAATGTCCTCAATGGTAGGAAAACAAATTAGACAAGGTAGCCACAAGGTAGTCGACCTGACGACCGAGCATAATGTCGATCTGGTTTAAAACATGTGACGGGATATTTAATGTCAGTGAGTGAAAGTAACCGAGACAGCCGGCTTGAGAGTCTTATTCCGAAGGTCATGTTACTCAGCGATGAGTAACATGACCTCAGCGATGAGTAACATGGAGGCAACGAGCAATCCACGAGCGAGTTATACCTTACAGGTACAATGATAATTTCTAATAATAATACAGTTGAGAGATGCGCTAGTTGAAGACGAATGAATGATATATTGTATATCGACCCCCCCCCCCTCCCATTTAACCCCCAAACCCACCTCCCCTTTCCCACGAGAGTTTCAGGTCGCGTGGCTTCTGCTGCCCACACAATGGCCGTTTGCTCGCGAGGTTTGACCCTTATTAGTCCTGAAGGACGCCACACGGTGTCACCACCGCAACACCTTTAGGACGGGCGATTCATTCACTTTCGCAGGTAGAGTTCCCGGTCCTGATCTGTTCGAGCCATCAGTGCTCACCATGAACCCGGGGCAGACCTCACAACTCATTACCCGCTCAGACCCAAGATCGGGGGGAAAAGGTTCGGGGCAAGTAGCTCTCCGTTTCAGATGTCGCCCCCCACAAAATATACAGGCCCATATTTGTTTTCCCCAAGTAAGATGCCAGACAGGTGGACCGCATATAGACCCCAAGGTCGAAGTCTTCAATGGGCGCCATCTTGCGAGAGGCACCGACGGGCCGATCACCGATCCCTAATTGTCTCGGCTTCCAGGAGCCAGGTTAGCCAAAGCTTCTCGGATTCTTAATTACACGTTGAAGGTCTCCGCCTAATCGCGGCAGCCAAGGCACAGTCAGATTAATGAGAAACGCCATGTTTGCGAAAGCAAGCCATGTTGTGATTATTTCACGGTGGAGGAGACATGTTGTGAAAAGGAGAGGGAGGGTTCGGGGGGCCGGAAACTTGTGTTATTCCTTGTAATAAAACTACACGGAATTTGAATATTGATACCAATTTAAATAGATACATAAACCTCAAATATCATGGTCATTGTCACATGTGTTATCCTCCTCGTATCATGGTAATTGTCATTGTCATATATGTTATCCTCCCAGTATCATGGTCATTGTCATATATGTTATCCTCCCAGTATCATGGTCATTGTCATATGTGTTATCCTCCTTGTATCATGGTCATTGTCACGTGTGTTATCCTCCTTGTATCATGGTCAATGTCACATGTGTTATCCTCCTAGTAACATGGGCATTGTCATACATGTTATCCTCCTCGCATCATGGTCATTGTCACATGTGTTATCCTCCTAGTATCATGGTCATTGTCATATATGTTGTCCTCCTTGTAACATGGTCATTATCACATGTGTTATCCTCCTAGTATCATGGGCATTGTCACATATGTTATCCTCCTCGTATCATGGTCATTGTCACATGTGTTATCCTCCTCGTATCATGGGCATTGTCATATGTGTTATGCTCCTCGTATCATGGTCATTGTCACATGTGTTATCCTCTTTATATCATGGTAATTGTCACATGTGTTATCCTCCCAGTATCATGGTCATTGTCACATGTGTTATCCTCTTTATATCATGGTAATTGTCACATGTGTTATCCTCCCAGTATCATGGTCATTGTCACATGTGTTATCCTCCTTGTATCATGGTCACTGTCATGTGTTATCCTCCTGGTATCATGATCCTTGATCCTCCTGGTGTCATGGTCATTGTCAGATGTGTTATCATCCTAGTATCATGTGTAATCTTCATAACATGGTCATTGTCACATGTGTTATCCTCCTTATATCATGGTCATTGTCACATGTGTTATCCTCCTACTATCATGATCATTGTCACATGTGTTATCATCCTCGTATCATGTGTAATCTTCCTAAGATGATCATTGTCACATGTGTTATCATCCTAGTATCATGGTCATTGTCATGTGTTATCCTCCTGGTATCATGATCCTTGATCCTCCTGGTGTCATGGTCATTGTCAGGTGTGTTATCATCCTAGTATCATGTGTAATCTTCCTAATATGATCATTGTCACATGTGTTATCCACCTTGTATCATGGTCATTGTCATGTGTTATCCTCCTGGTATCATGATCCTTGATCCTCCTGGTGTCATGGTCATTGTCAGATGTGTTATCATCCTAGTATCATGTGTAATCTTCCTAATATGATCATTGTCACATGTGTTATCCACCTTGTATCATGGTCATTGTCATGTGTTATCCTCCTGGTGTCATGATCCTCCTAGTGTCATGGTCATTGTCACATGTGTTATCCTCCCAGTATCATGGTAATTGTCACATGTGTTATCCTCCCAGTATCATAGTCATTGTCACATGTGTTATCCTCCTTGCATCATGGTAATTGTCACATGTGTTATCCTCCCAATATCATGGTAATTGTCACATGTGTTATCCTCCCAATATCATGGTAATTGTCACATGTGTTATCCTCCCAGTATCATGGTAATTGTCACATGTGTTATCCTCCCAGTATCATGGTCATTGTCACATGTGTTATCCTCCTTGCATCATCGTAATTGTCACATGTGTTATCCTCCCAATATCATGGTAATTGTCACATGTGTTATCCTCCCAATATCATGGTAATTGTCACATGTGTTATCCTCCCAGTATCATGGTCATTGTCACATGTGTTATCCTCCTTGCATCATCGTAATTGTCACATGTGTTATCCTCCCAAAATCATGGTAATTGTCACATGTGTTATCCTCCCAATATCATGGTCATTGCCACATGTGTTATCATCCTAGTATCATGTGTAATCTTCCTAATATGATCATTGTCACATGTGTTATCCTCCCAGTATCATGGTAATTGTCACATGTGTTATCCTCCCAGTATCATGGTCATTGTCACATGTGTTTTCCTCCTAGTATCATGGTCATTGTCATGTGTTATCCTCCTGGTGTCATGATCCTTGATCCTCCTAGTGTCATGGTCATTGTCACATGTGTTATCCTCCTAGTATCATGGTCACTGTCATGTGTTATCCTCCTAGTATCATGATCCTTGATCCTCCTGTTGTCATGGGCATAGTCACATGTGTTATCCTCATTTTTAATGCATTTTCATTCAGGTGGTCAAGTCATGATTTATACAGCCATTCAGGAGGGGCCCATATAATTCCAGGTCTTGTTACAATGAAAACAAAATATAACTAGAGGGACACTGAGTAGAGAGCATACCTCCGGCAGGTGAACAGTTTACGTTTTGTATCCCACTGATAGGCGGGATCTGGATTCGGACATGAACCAAAATCTAATCGGCTTCTTTTTGTCACATCATCAACTCATCCGGCAAGTTCAGTCATAACCCGTCCATAACTTTTTAAAATATCACGATATGTATCACTTTTCACCCGATCTCTCAATGGTGAAAAATCACTTAAAAAATAAATAATCCTCATATCCAAATCCATATTCAGATCTTCACCAAAATCGAAACGATTAGTCCTTGTCAAACACTCAACATGTCCACCAAGTTTCGTCCAAATCCCTCCACAACTTTTTGAGATATCCTGCTGTGTATCATTTTTGGCCCGATCTTCCAATGGTGAAGAATCATTTTTTAAAATTCTAGTAGCCGGATCCGGATCCGGATCTTCACCAAAATCTAATCATTTCGTCCTTGTCACGTTCGCTACGTCTCTGCCAAATGTCGTCCGAATCCGTCCACAACTTTTTGAGATATCTTGTTCACAAACGGACAAACGGACAAACAGACAAACAGACAGACAGACAGACAGGGGTGAAAACATAACCTCCATCCACCTTTGGTGGCGGAAGTACCAAGAAAGTGCAATCAGAGATTGCAGACCCTCACCAGGACGTGTTTGCGTGGTGTATTTTGTGTGGTGCTTATTAGCTGCTGTGTTTGGGTGGTTTATTGACGATGTAGATTTATGTTCAATCCAATATGGCTGCTGAACTACGTGATCGATGACGTCATCGATTTAATTTTCCCAAACAATTTTTGTGCAGATCATGCTCAAGAAGAAGTTCAAGAAGTGGCATAAGGCAAAGGGTATGGGGGCAGAAAGGCAGAGCATGAAAGTTATGAGGCAGCCAAGAAGGCTGCAAAGAAAGAGGTAGCAAAGGCGCAGGAGGAATGTAGGAAAATGTTCGGAGAACGCTTGGATTTGGAAGAGGGTCAGAGAGCGGTATTCAGGATTGCAAAGCAGATAGCGAAAGAGAGGTGTGACGTGATGGGGGTGCGTTGCTTGAAGGATGAAGTGGGACAAATCGTTGTCGACCCAGATGGAATTAAAGGAAGATGGAAGAGATATATGGAAATGCTTTTGAATACAGAGAATGAATGGGATGGCAACATAGAGAATAACCCAGTTTTAGGACCAGCAGAGAAGATAACCGAGAAGGAAGTTGAGGAAGCTATAAAAGCAATGAAGAGCAGAAAAGCGGGAGGGCCGACGGGAGTTGTGGGAGATATGTTGAAGGCAGCGGGAAATTGGGGTGTGGAGAGAATGACAGAGATCTGCAATCTGGTGGTGAAAGAAGGCCGCATTCCAGTGGTTTGGGAACTGAGTACCCTCGTCCCTCTATACAAGGGGAGAGGTGACCCTCTGGAGTGTGGCTCGTATCGAGCAAAAAAGTTATTGGAGCATGAAATGAAGGTATGCGAAAAGGTGTTGGAGAGGAGGATAAGGAAGAAAGTGAAGATCGACGAAATGCAGTTTGGATTTATGCCAGGGAGAGGAACGACAGACGCGCTTTTTATTGTGAGGCAGTTGCCGGAGAAGTACATGGAGAAGAGGAAGAAGTTGTTTCTTGGGTTTATTGATCTGGAGAAAGCATTCGATAGGGTTCCACGTGAAGTAGTGACATGGGCATTGAGGAAGTTAGGAGTGGAGGAATGGTTGATCAGAGTAGTGATGGCAATGTACAAAAGAGTGCGCACAGCTGTAAGGACGGATGGGAACAGTGGTGAGTTTGAGGTGAAGGTGGGAGTGCATCAGGGGTCGGTACTAAGTCCACTACTATTTGTAGCTGTGATGGAGCTGCTGGCTCGGAACGTAAAGGAGGGTTTACCGTGGGAGTTGTTGTATGCAGATGATATGGTGTTGATTGCGGAAAGTATGGATGGATTGAAGGAAAAGATGAACAAGTGGAAGGAATGTATGGAGACAAAAGGTCTGAAGGTGAATATCGGAAAAACGAAGGTGATGGCAAGTGGTAAAGCATGTAGTGAGGTGGAAAGAACTGGGAAGTGGCCCTGTGCTGTGTGTAGGAAGGGTGTCGGAGTGAACTCCATTCAATGTACAATGTGCGCTGAGTGTGTTCATCAAAAATGTAGTGGTTTGAGAGGGTCATTAACCAGTGTGGCAGCTACATTCAAATGTAAGGTGTGCACAGAGGGAGCTGCAGATGGAGGAAATGTTGAGTTGGATCTTGGAGACGGCGTGAAGCTGGAAGGTGTGAAAACAT
The DNA here is from genome assembly GCF_964187855.1 of Myxine glutinosa. Taxonomy (NCBI): domain Eukaryota; kingdom Metazoa; phylum Chordata; class Myxini; order Myxiniformes; family Myxinidae; genus Myxine; species Myxine glutinosa. The sequence goes on along the minus strand of NC_136272.1, from coordinate 64,713,296 downwards.
TTTGTTACCTAGGAGACATGCTGAATGGAGAAGGTGGATCAGACTCGGCAACGGTTGCAAGAGTGAGATGTGCATGGAAGAAGTTTCGGGAACTGAGTGGAATGCTGATGAGGAGGGGAGTGTCGTTGAAGCTGAAGGGAAAGGTGTATGCTGCATGTGTGAGAAGTGTTATGATTTATGGGAGCGAGACATGGGTAATGAACATAGAGCAACAACGAAGGCTGGAAAGGGTGGAAATGCGAATGGTTCGGTGGATGTGTGGAGTATCGTTGAGAGAGAGGAAGACAAATGATGAATTGCGAAAGATGATGGGAATAGAGCCTGTGATTGATGCTGTGAAGAGAAACAGGTTGAGATGGTTTGGTCATGTGTTGAGGAAGGATGAAAGTGACTGGTTGAGAAGAGTGATGGAAATGAGTGTAGAAGGAAGTAGAGGACGGGGAAGACCGAGAAAGACTTGGCTGAAGATGGTGGAAGAAGAAATGCGGGCAAGGGGGTTAACAAGGAGAGATGCAGAAAATAGGGCAAAATGGAGAACATTGTCATGGGGACCGCAAGGCTAACCCCCGCTCTAGCAGGGAAAATGGCCTTAAAATGCATGTTGTTGTTGTATACTCAAGAAATTTCAAACTGATCGGATCAAGCGTTCTACTTGTCTAATTACGACGTCAAAATGAAGGCACTGATGACATCATCATGAATATATGGTGTTCCCCATGAAGAGTACTTGACAAAGGTGTCACGAGGAGTACTCCATGGAGTGTTGTCAGAGAGGTGCAAATTTTTTCGGTGTTTCCCACGTGATGTGACCTGCCTTTAGGCCTGCCTGTAGAGGCCATTTTTCCCCACAAAGCAGGGGTTGACCTTTTTCGGGCACCGTGGTCCCCTTTTTGAAGCAATGTTTTATGGCCGGAAGCCGTTCCTGCCGCCAACCCTGTTCGTCGCCTCTTGCGACACACAGGGAATTACCAGTGAACTGGTACTCAATTTGCCGACCTCGGAAGGATAACCGGCTGAATCAACCCCCCTGGCGTTAATTCAGTGATCGACCGGGATTCAGAACCCAGGACCCTAGGATCCCAAGCCGGCACCCTAACCACTTTGTCAACACCAGGCTTGCACCACGTGATGTATGACGTCATAATTATCATTTAAAAATTCTACAAGAGGAGGTGCTCCTTTGTTGAAAATTTGATGACAAAACAAATGGTAAATTGAAATTTCAGGTCAATTGGATGAAATTTTATGATTTAGTGTGATACTGACCTTTTGACCTTTTGACAAAATGATTAATTTTCCTTCTCCGTTTTATCATAATAAAGCTTTGGTGAAAATTTGATGACAATAGCTCAAATGGTAAAAAAAAGTTACAGCCTGGACAGATACAGGCACACACACACACACACACACACACACACACACACACACACACACACACACACATGCACACACATATATACACACACACACATACACACACGCAGACACCACACACACACACACACAGATATACACACACACATGCACACACAGATATATATATACACACACATATATATATTTTTTGTAGGTGCCTCAAACACTCTCCTACCTGCACCCAATAAGAATACTTTATATTTAATATATTACACACACACACACACACACACACACACACACACACACACACACACACACACACACACACACACACACACACACAGATATACACACATATATATATATATATATACACACACACACACACACACAGATATACACACATATATATATATATATATACACACACACACACACACACACAGATATACACACACACACACACACACACACACACACACACACACACACACACACACACACACAGATATACACAGATATACACACACACACACACACACACACACACACACACACACACACACACACACACACAAACAGAAGTGCTTACTATGCCCCGTCTCCTACTGTGCATGGGACCGCCGAACAATAAAACCGACCATTCGAGTGTTTCATCCCACTTGTGGAGAGGAAGAGAGCACGTGACGTCACCCCTGCGGTCAATCACGGCCAATTCAATAATAAAATTAATAAACAGCTGTTCCCTTACAAAGGAACATCAAGGCAGGAGAAGGCGAGAGGCTATGGTATAAGGCCCATCAAAGCCTGCGCTATTATTGCCGACATATGGTCGTTTGTCCGTGCTCTGTCCTTTTTAAACCCTGAACGTCGAGCATGGAAGCAGCACGAACCATTAATAGTCGTTGGTGTCGTATAGACTCGACTGTGGTTGCGAACCATCGACCTCCCAGACTCAGACAAGATGTTCTCACAATTACACCACCAAGGCTGGATGTAAGAGGAACAAAGAGGCCTCACCTGTCACCAGGATCATCTAAAATATGAAGGTGTTTCTTACCACTGAATGACTGACTCACGGAAGGATTGACCCACTGACGGCCTTACTGACTGACTCACTGACTAACTCGCAGACTGACTGACTCACTGACTCAAGGACTGACTGACTCTCATCCACTGACCGAATGACTGACTCACTGACTGACTAGCTGAATGATTCATGGACTGACTGACTCACTACCTGACTGACCAACTCACTGACTGACTGACTCACTGGTTGACTCACTGACTGACTCATACACTGAATGACTGACTGACTCACTGACCAACTGACTCATGTACTGCCTGATTGACTCACATAATCACTGACTTACTGACTGACTCATGGACTGACTAACTCACTGACTCAAGGAATGACTGTCTGACCGACTCTCTGACTGACTGCCTCATTGACTGACTGCCTCACTGACTGACTCGTAGACTGACTGACTCGTAGACTGACTGACTCACTAACTCAAGGACTGACTGACTTATGGACTAACTAACTCACTGACTGATCAACGCACTGACTGGCTGAATCACTGACTGACTTACTGGTTGACTGACTGACTCACTGACCAACTAACTCATGGACTTGACTGACCAACTTGACTTAGACCTGACTGACTCACGGAATGACTGACTGACTGATTCATGGACTGAATGACGGACTCATGGGAAGACTGACTGACTGCCTCACTGGCTGACTGACTGACGGACTCAATGACTCAAGGACTGACTGTCTCACCTAGTCACTGAATGACTGACTCACTCACTGACTCTTGACTGACTGACTGACTGACTGACCAACTCACTGACTGACTGCCTCACTGACTGACTCGTGGACTGACTGACTCACTGACTCAAGGACTGACTCACTCACTCAAGGACCGACTGACTCACTGACCAACTCACTGACTGACTGACTGACATACTCACTGACTCTGACTCATGGACTGACTGACTGACCGACTCACTGACTGACTCAATGACTGACTCACTGGCTGACTCACTGACTGACCGATTGACCAACTGACTGACTCACTGACTAGCTGAATAACTCATGGACTGACTGACTGACCAACTCACTGAATGACTGACTAACTCACTAGCAGACTGACTGACTGCCTCACTCAAGGAAAGACTGTCTGACTCACTCACTCACTGATAGACTGACTGACTCATGGACTGACTGATTCACTCACTGACCAACTCACTGACTGACTCATGGACTGACTGGCTGATCAGACTCACTGACTGATTCACTGACTGACTAACTGACTGATATTAGTGTTAGGTACCTTCCGGGTGTTGTAGGTGTGCCGACGGACATCGAAGCTGATAGACCAGTTAAATCACAGAACCGTCGGAAAGCATCTGTAAATGAAAATGTACGTAAAAAACCGTAAACGCACATGTAAAAAACAAACAAACAAAAAACCTCAATCAATATGTAGCGTTTGAAAATTGTCATTTCTATAACTGTGAACAGTGACATAAAAAATTATCAATGAAAATTTACATAAAAACCGAAAACATGTCCGCAAAATAAATAAAATAAATAAATAAACCTAAATCGATATCTAGCGGCAGGTTGGTGACCATTGCCTACAATCATAGCGCGTCTATTTATGACGTACCTACGTACGAAGCACGGTTTGTTATTGCTTACGCAATGTGTAAGCATGCCCCATTAGTATACAATACAATTCCCTTACGAAAAAACGCTTTAATTATCCTTGAACACAAAAGAAGGCCTTTCCAGCGACCGTTGGATGCAATATTTATACAAAACGGAGCAAACAGGCTTGTGTGCGTCTCCGCCATAAAGAACTATAATAATCGGCTAATTTATACGATTTTAGTGCAGAGCAGAAAAGCAAATTTATCGCTCCAAAATTAATGTTTGCTCAAATTTTATTAGCGGCCTTTCCTTGGCTCCTACTTTCCCCGCAGGTCTCTCTTGCTCCGGATCACGTGCGGTGTATATCTTACAGACTATTTCAATATTACTCCAGTCGTAATGTCATATCTCGCACTCTCCGCTCACCCTGCGATAATAAAAAAGGACGTGGAAATTGCTTGGGTCGTGAACTGACAAGGGAAGGACTTCGTGAAACATTAGCTGGAAGAGAGAGATAATAGGAGGGAAAAGGGGCCATTGTATTTGAGTGCGCATTAGCTGTAATGTTTCCAAGGTCACGCAGCCATTATGAGAGACACAACAATATGGAGAGACGTGGGCAGACGTGACCCGGACTTTTTCGGCGTTATCTGCTTGTATGTGTGTGATATACTCATATATATATATATATATATATATATATATATATATATATATATATATATATATATATATATATATATATATATAATATACACGTGAGGCATGCATACACATTCATATATACACGTGAGGCATGCAAACACATTGTGTGATCAACAACGAACGTGCTTCATGCAGTCGTGGCCAAAAATATTGGCACCCTTGCTCTTTTTTCAAACAACTCACAATTTTCTCTAAAAAATAAGTTGAAATTGACAAAAGTATTTGGTCTCCACAATTCTTTATTTCACTGTTAATATTACAGAACCTTTGTTTTTCATTCAGAACTTAATATATCATTATAAATCAGAAAAGAAAACGAAATGGCATCGACAAAATTATTGACACCCAAGACTTAATATTTGGTAGCACAGACTTTGGACAAAATAACTGCAGTCAAGCGCTTCCTATAGCCATGAATGAGCTTCCTTCACCTCTCTACTGGCAGTGTGGCCCACTCTTATTGTACAAACTGCTCCAGTTCTCCCAGATTTGAAGGGTGCTTCTCCCAACTGCTGTTTTCAGATCTCCCCACAGGTGTTCAATGGGATTTAGATCTGGACTCATTGCTGGCCACTTCAGAACAGTCCATGGTTTTGTCTTGAACCATTCCTGGGTGCTTTTTGAAGTGTGTTTGGGGTCATTGTCCTGCTGCAAGACCCATGGCCTTCGACAGAGACCCAGCTTTCTGACACTGGTTGAACATTGCGCTCCAAAATGTCTTGGTAATCTCTTTATTTCATGATGCCGTGCACACATTCAAGGTACCCAGTGCCAGAGGCAGCACAGCAACCCCAAAACATCACTGAACCTCCTCCATGTTTGACTGTAGGGAAGGTGTTCTTTTGTTTGAAGACTTCATTTTGTTTTCTGTAAACATAGAGATGATGTGCTTTACCAAAAAGCTCTAATTCGGTCTCATCTATCCACAGGACATTCTCCCAGAAGGATTTAGGCTTTCTAAGGTGTGTTTTGGCCTTTTCGTGGCTCATATCTTACAGCCTGTTTCTATATTACTCCAGTCATGAAGTCATATCTTTTGTGTTTGTTTGATATAATGTTATCATATTGGTAGAAATCCACCAGTTCACTGATGACTTGTGTCTACTGTCCCAAACGAGCAGATCACAGAAGGAATGAGGTGCAGTGCCTGTGTGGACTGTCTTGTGTGCTCGGTGAAGCGGGTCTGTAGTTCTGTGAGCAGGTCCTAAGTTATTGACCTGAACCAGCAGAAGCAGAAGTATAATTGGAGGAGAGGTACCAGATATGGAGTCGCACGAGGGTACTGGGGGCGACTCAGTTTCCAGGGCTGGAAAAGACGATACCTGGGACTCTGAAGGTTGCGTACAACTTGAAACTGCAGCATCACTCTTTTTTGAGGATTCTAAATAACAGCTGAGGATTTCGGAATCTCTGAGACAGATTTTCATAACAACGATGTGAATACATAAAATGTTTCCGATACAGATCAAGGAAAACATTGAACGAACATGTACAAAATGTGGTGAAAATAACCCAAGCACTAAACCTAAAGTCGCCATTACGGATCATAAGATCGGCATCGGACAATATGGCCACTGAGAGTTTGGTTTACCTGGGGAAGTAGTGCAGTATTTTACAGTGATTTGCTATAAGAGACGATCTAGAAAATGTTGTCTTTCGCTTAGGGGCAAAATGTAACAGTTTACGTTTTCTATCCACTGAGAGGCCAGATCTCGATTCGGACCTGAACCAAAATCGAATCAGCTTGTTCTTGTCACCAAACCAACTCGTCCACCAAGTTTAGTCATAATTCACCCACAACCTTTTGAAATATCGTGATATATTTATAAATATATATATATATATATATCATTTTTCGCCCTATTTCTCAATGGTGAAGAATCACTTTTAAAATAAAAAATGCATCTTATCTGGATCTCGATTCGGGTCTTCACCAAAATTGAATCAATTCGTCCTTGGCACACACACCACCCCTCCACCAAATTAAATCCATATCCGTCAATAACTTTTCCAGATATCCTGCACACAAGCCAACTGACAGGGTTGAAAACATTACCTCCACCCATTGCAGATGGCGGGGGTAGATATGGTAGCAGCGGAGGGAGGGAGAGGTGGGGATTGGGGGGGGGGGGGAGGTAGGGGTTCACGCGCACCCGGTAAACCCTCCCTGAACTCCCCCCCTGACATATATATATATATATATGTGTGTGTGTGTGTGTGTGTGTGTATGTATACAGTGCCTTCAGAAAGTATTGACACCCCTTGACATTTTTGACATTTGTTGTGTTGCAGCCTGAATTTAAAATGTATCAAATTGACAATTTTTTGTCACTGATCGACACATAATACCCAATAATGTCAACGTGGAATATTCTTTTTTAGAAAATTTTTACGAAATGATTTAAAATGAAATGCAGAAATATCTAACTGACATAAGTTCAACCCCTGAATCAATACTTCGCATAATCGCCTTTGTTGGCGAATACAGCTTCGATTCTTCTTGTGTCTGTATCAGCTTTGCACACCTGGATTTGGGGAGTTTCAGATTTGGGGAGCACACCTCACCTTGCGAGAGTATATGTAAACATTGTCTGCCTCTGGTGTATCATGTGTTACATGGGTGCAGCCTATAAAACTTGTATTTAAATATATTTTAAGTTACATAATCGATATATTTATTGTAAACATTGAAGCAACATTGTTTGTTCAAGGATGTAGCTGGAAATTGTTGGAATCGTTATTAAAGTATCATTCCATCAATTGCTTGAGGTATTTAATTTGCTACCTGCGATGTGTCTCTGCTGAATAGTATTTTTGTATATTTTAGGGTTATTTTATTACCTGCATATTCGAATACAGCAAGTATCAACCGTCATCCTGTGTCTTGCTTAATTCTTCCTACGTCACAATATTGACGTGCCACATGACTCGTGAATAAAAATTACTTTATTTATGTTTGTCGTCACAAAGAGGAATTATTTATGTTTGTCGTCACAAAGAGGACATTATTTATGTTTGTCGTCACAAAGAGGACATTATTTATGTTTGTCATCACAAAGAGGACATTATTTATGTTTGTCATCACAAAGGGGACATTATTTATGTTTGTCATCACAAAGGGGACATTATTTATGTTTGTCATCACAAAGGGGACATTATTTATGTTTGTCATCACAGAGGAATTATTTATGTTTGTCGTCACAAAGAGGACATTATTTATGTTTGTCGTCACAAAGAGGACATTATTTATGTTTGTCGTCACAAAGAGGACATTATTTATGTTTGTCGTCACAAAGGGGACATTATTTATGGTTGTCGTCACAAAGAGGACATTATTTATGTTTGTCGATGTTTGTCATCACAAAGAGGACATTATTTATGTTTGTCATCACAGAGGAATTATTTATGTTTGTCGTCACAAAGAGGAATTATTTATGTTTGTCGTCACAAAGAGGAAATTATTTATGTTTGTCATCACAAAGAGGACATTATTTATGTTTGTCATCACAGAGGAATTATTTATGTTTGTCGTCACAAAGAGGAATTATTTATGTTTGTCGTCACAAAGAGGACATTATTTATGTTTGTCGTCACAAAGAGGACATTATTTATGTTTGTCGTCACAAAGAGGACATTATTTATGTTTGTCGTCACAAAGGGGACATTATTTATGGTTGTCGTCACAAAGAGGACATTATTTATGCTTGTCGTCACAAAGAGGACATTATTTATGTTTGTCATCACAAAGAGGACATTATTTATGTTTGTCGTCACAAAGGGGACATTATTTATGTTTGTCGTCACAAAGAGGACATTATTTATGTTTGTCGTCACAAAGAGGACATTATTTATGTTTGTCGTCACAAAGAGGACATTATTTATGTTTGTCGTCACAAAGAGGACATTATTTATGTTTGTCGTCACAAAGAGGACATTATTTATGTTTGTCGTCACAAAGGGGACATTATTTATGTTTGTCGTCACAAAGAGGACATTATTTATGTTTGTCGTCACAAAGAGGACATTATTTATGTTTGTCGTCACAAAGAGGACATTATTTATGTCTTTTATTTTCCTCTTGATGTCCATATTGATATTACCATATTGATATTTTCTTACGATATTGATTACCATACATGATATTACCATATTGATATTTTCTTACCATATTGATTTCCATACATGATATTACCATATTGATATTTTCTTACCATATTGATTACCATACATGATATTACCATATTGATATTTTCTTACCATATTGATTTTCATACATGATATTACCATGTTGATATTTTCTTACCATATTGATTACCATACATGATATTACCATATTGATATTTTCTTACCATATTGATTTCCATACATGATATTACCATATTGATATTTTCTTACCATATTGATTACCATACATGATATTACCATATTGATATTTTCTTACGATATTGATTACCATACATGATATTACCATATTGATATTTTCTTCCCATATTGATTTCCATACATGATATTACCATATTGATATTTTCTTACCATATTGATTACCATACATGATATTACCATATTGATATTTTCTTACCATATTGATTACCATACATGATATTACCATATTGATATTTTCTTACCATATTGATTACCATACATGATATTACCATATTGATATTTTCTTACCATATTGATTTCCATACATGATATTACCATATTGATATTTTCTTACCATATTGATTACCATACATGATATTACCATATTGATATTTTCTTACCATATTGATTTCCATTCATGATATTACCATATTGATATTTTCTTACCATATTGATTACCATACATGATATTACCATATTGATATTTTCTTACCATATTGATTACCATACATGATATTACCATATTGATATTTTCTTACCATATTGATTACCATACATGATATTACCATATTGATATTTTCTTACCATATTGATTACCATACATGATATTACCATATTGATATTTTCTTACCATATTGATTACCATACATGATATTACCATATTGATATTTTCTTACCATATTGATTACCATACATGATATTACCATATTGATATTTTCTTACCATATTGATTTCCATACATGATATTACCATATTGATATTTTCTTACCATATTGATTACCATACATGATATTACCATATTGATATTTTCTTACCATATTGATTTCCATTCATGATATTACCATATTGATATTTTCTTACCATATTGATTACCATACATGATATTACCATATTGATATTTTCTTACCATATTGATTACCATACATGATATTACCATATTGATATTTTCTTACCATATTGATTTCCATACATGATATTACCATATTGATATTTTCTTACCATATTGATTTCCATACATGATATTACCATATTGATATTTTCTTACCATATTGATTACCATACATGATATTACCATATTGATATTTTCTTACCATATTGATTTCCATTCATGATATTACCATGTTGATATTTTCTTACCATATTGATTACCATACATGATATTACCATATTGATATTTTCTTACCATATTGATTTCCATTCATGATATTACCATGTTGATATTTTCTTACCATATTGATTACCATACATGATATTACCATATTGATATTTTTTTACCATATTGATTACCATACATGATATTACCATTTTGATTACCATACATGATATTACCATATTGATTACCATACATGATATTACCATTTTGATTACCATACATGATATTACCATATTGATTACCATACATGATATTACCATATTGATTACCATACATGATATTACTATATTGATTACCATACATGATATTACTATATTGATTACCATACATGATATTACTATATTGATTTTCCTCTTCAGTCACCCAAACGCATTTCAACGCACGCACGAAACGCACGCATTTCAACCAAAAATTTAACTCTTGATTGTTGGTTTTCATTGGTTAATATATTTCTCATTTGATCAATCCTGTGTTTGTATTGGTTCCTGCGAACACCAACAAAGATCCGATTTGTGACGTTTCCTCATGATGTCTACGTTACGTCACGGCTGTTGCTTGACGCTGTGAAACGTTCATCTTGCAGGAAATGAAGAAGCACAAGATGTCCTTCAGCTCAGAATAGTTGAAAAGAACACGATTCATGTGCAAATTGATATGACATTCACTTCCTGATGGACAAACAACTTCTGAATGATTCCAGGACAGGACAGAAATATAAACCGATCTGATCCACTAGTGGTAAATATAAACTTATAGAAAATAAATATAGATGAAATATAAATTTAATTATAAAAATTTAAATCTAAATATAAATTATAAAATATAATTTATTTATAAAAATTAAATAAAATTTATAAATTTGTAAATTTAAATTATAAAATATAATACTTATAAAATACTTAATAAAATAACTTAATAAATTACTTAATTACTTGATTAATTACTTAATTACTCAATTAATTACTTAATTGATTAATTAATTACTTAATTAATTAACTTAACTTAATACATTTTACTTATAAAATATAAATTTATAGAAATATACACAGATCCACTAGTGGATCTGAGAATTGTGAGTACACATTTAACATTTTGAGCTTTCATAAACTGTTTTTTTTAATCAGCACTAAATTTAGTAAACGAAATGTAACTGTCCTCGATTTTTGAGGCCCTTGGATGGCCACCCTATTTGCTCCACACCTAGAGCAGGCACGGACGGTGGTCATGCTTGCCACATGGGTCCAGGCAAGTAGAGCGGCGGAGAGGGCTATTTGCCCACGATCGGCAAACAAAGCTCCCTGTCTGTGCATCCCAATGCAGGTGTACCACCGTGCCATTTAATTTTCCTCCGGCTGCATAAACAAAGCGTTTCAAGTTCCCGGATTCTCATAAAATAATTCCTGCGGTTATTTTTCTCCCCTCCTGTTGGGGTCAAGGTCTGTGCCATTTAGGCAGCTCGCCGGTCTATAAGCGCCTGCCTATTATTTACCGTCTGGCTGATCAAGCCTCCTGCCCTTGACTGACGCACGCTTTGCAGATTTAAATGCAAATGATTCTCCATCTCTACGGCTCTCCCTAACCCTCCTTCCATTCCTTCGCCCCTTCTCCGACTGCCCTCCCTCTCCGCACGTCGCCCTCCAGCTCGGGTGAGCGCCTGGTAGTGAAGAACCAACCGAGCGAATGCAATTCCTCAGGGCAGGTGGACACACCGGTCCGAACGGTAGGAATTAGCTCCCAAAAAAAAAAAATCTGCATGTGGGGCACGACTGTTCTTCCGGGCCGCCACATGCAGGGTCACCTGGCAGGTTGTAATCACAGCACGGAACGTCCTTCCTTCATCTAACGGAGAGCCTTTCTTGCCTCCATCCCTTGTATTTTGACTACCGTGCTTCAGTAATTTCAAATCTTTTCACTTCCTTTGCATCTTCCTGAAAAACGCAATGTCCAATCACACATGTGACGTTCACGTTGAAAGCAAAAAGCCTTTGCTTCCCAACAGGTTAGCAGCCCTCAATCAACCGTTGATTCCATCCATTGTTCCACCTGTACGACGATCACCTGCTCGTTCTACCAGCAGATCGACATCAGCCTTCATGAGCAAGACGAATTACTTCATTCTGTATTTCTCACGTATTATTTGCTGCACTTGTGCAGAAACTGCAGAGTAAGAAGAAAACAAATGTTTTTTTTATCAGGTAAGGTCAGGTATGTTCACAGATCCTTCATGTGACCTTTTTGTCATTTAAAAAAAAATTGACGTAATACCAAAAGTATTTTGTTCAGATTCTGGTTCCGGTTCTAGTATGTAGACATGTGGGCCCTGGTTTAAGACACCTATACCTTGTTTCCATACACAACTCAACCAGGGTTGATAACCATGTTACCCCCTGATACTGAGTTTTCATGTAAGTTATCCAAGCTGGCTTGCGATGTCAAAGCTAGCTCGCCCACATTTTATCCTGACCTTTTTTCAAAGTGTGCAGATGTGGGATGGGAAGGCCAGGCTAATCAGGTGACCGGCTAATCAGGTGACTAGTAGGTGTACACATTTAGAATCAAACCAAAAGGAAGAGGTCGTTTTTTTGGCCGAGATAATCCTAATTATTCTTTGATGCCTTTTTTAAAAGGACTGTGGATGCAGAAGAGAAGCGGTTTGAGTTTATTGCTCGGAGGTGATACACACTCAAGGTCTGAAATTACTCGCAGATGGAGCATTTCTCTTGGGCCGAGCAGCGCTCCTCAGACCATGGACTCGACTGGTGAACCTGGACGGGTTTCCTGAGAAAGAACCGCTAACAGCGAGCAGAAATGTACACCCAATGGGAACATGAGCTTTTCATTAATCGTTCTTTTGAGCAATTTCATAGCAGCAGAAAAAGTGAATTCTCGAGCTTTATTCATGTCCTTTCAACTATTATTTATTTACGGAATTTATTTATTTGTCACTAATTTTTCATCTCAAAAAATGACTTGATACGGTAAACTGCTTGAAAGCAATTCCTTTTGTCTATCAAACAAAGAACCACGTTATCCACGATAAGTACACTGGTGCTTGTGCTGGAAATGATCTGGGAATTTATTGCTGTTTTAGAAATAACAAGAACAAGTACAGAACATTCAAAGTACACCGGCCCGTGCCAAATAATTAAATATCATCCAGCGCGGCATTGCCGGGGCGCCTTCGGAGCCCGGCGATACCCCCGTGCAGATCACGGAGACTGTGTTGGGAGGGAGAGGTGTACAATAATTGATTGATTAATTGCATAATTAAAATCAACAAACAATCTTCATAATATATTTTCTAAATCAATTGGCGAATAGCATACCTAAACCAACAGTGCTTCATCCGAAGCTGTAACTTTTTGAAAATTAATGAAACAAGTCAATAATCGGAAAAATTAAATAATTAATTGATTAACCAAATAATTAATCGATAAATTGATTAATCAATAAATCAAAATTCGCCTTCACAGCCAAATCACTTGGTCATTGTCAGGTCCAAATATCAGCTTCCTAGCTCAAAAGGTGCCTGAGATATTGCCCAGATGAGAAAGGAAATATATAGGTACTTAATTAATCGATAATAATTAAATAACGAATCAATCAATTAATTTATGCAAAAAAAATACCGTTTTTGACAAAGTACTTGCTCACTATTGTGCCGAAATTTCAGCTTCCTAGCTCAAAGGATGGCTGAGATATCGCCCGGACAAACAAGAAAGAAAACAACCAGAGTGAAAACTGAGTACTCCCTTTCAGCGTACGTCATTGCCGAGCCCCCTGCGGTGTCCGGAAATGACGTCATGCAGCGCCCGGAGATGGCATAGGAAAGGTGCGGTATACAATGACTGCACTGTGGTCACGATTCCTGCGACAAAATCCGTTAACGGGCCTATTTTGGGAAACGCGCATTTAAAGCACTCTTAAAAGATGAACTGCAGAGTGGCCAGACGGAAGCCTCTCCTCAGTGAAAGACACATGAAAGCCGCTTGGAGTTTGTAATAAAGCACCTAAAGGACTCTCAGACTGTGAGGAACAAGATTCTGAGGTCTGATGAAACCAAGATCGAACTGTTTGGCTTCCGCCTGGCCATTCTGCCATAAATCCCAGATCGGTGGAGTGCTGCAGTGATGGTTGTCCTTCTGGAAGTTTCTCCCATCTCCACACAGGATCTCTGGAGCTCAGCCAGAGTGACCATCGGGTTCTTGGTCACCTCTCTTACCAAGGCCCTTCTCCCCCGATTGCTCAGTTTGGCCGGGCGGCCAGCTCTCGGAAGAGTCCTGGTTGTTCCAAACTTCTTCCATTTAAGAATTATGGAGGCCACTGTGCTCTTGGGAACCTTCAATGCAGCAGAGATTTTTTGTAGGCTTCCCCAGATCTGTGCCTCTAACCAATCCTGTCTCTGAGCTCTGCAGGCAGCTCCTTCGACCTCATGGCTTGGTTTTTGCTCTGATATGCATTGTCAGCTGTGAGACCTTGTATAGACAGGTGTGTGCCTTTCCAAATCATGTCCAATCAATTGAATTTACCACAGGTGGACTCCAATCGAGGTGTGGAAACATCTCAAAGATGATCAAGACAAATGGGAGGCACCTGAGCTAAATTTCAAGCGTCATAGAAAAGGGTCTGAATACTTATGTCAATGTGACATTTCAGTTTTTTCTTTTTAATAAATTTGCAAAACTTTCTAAAATCCTGTTTTCTCCATGTCATTATGGGGTATTGAGTGTAGATTGATGAGGGAAAAATGAATTTAAACGATTTCAGCATAAGGCTGCAACATAACAAAATGTGAAAAAGTGAAGGGGTCTGAATACTTTCTGAATGCACTGAACGTACGTGTGTACCGTGTCTGTATTTTAAAAATTCATTTTCTCGGCAACCGTTGGTTGTACCACGTGACCATATGTTATTGACAATATGTTATATGACAATATGTTATTGTTACTTTGAATGTATTGCGTTATGTGTGGGATTGACATGAAATTTTCACCAAAGGAGGGCCTCCTGTAGAATATTTCAGTGAATATTTTGACGTCATATGTCACGTGGTACAAGCGCCATGTTGGAAAAACGCTACACCTCTATATCTCCCAAACCGCTCAATGGAAAAAGTGGAAACATGGCTCATTGTCAAGTACTCACCATGGGGAATAAGATATGTTGATGACGATGTCGTCGGTGCCATAATTATGACTTCATAATTCGACAAGTACAACGCTTGATCTGATCAGTATTTTTTTTTTAAATCCTCTGCAACTGTTAGTCCGATTGGCACGAAATTTTCAGGATATGAGCGGCTCCTTCTGTGGATTTAAAAAAATGTTATCATGACGTCATAGATCATGTGGTACAGGCGCCATCTTGGAAAAATCGAAAAAAGTTGCACCTCTATATGCGCAGGATAAGCATTCCATGAATACCATCTCGTGAAATAAGTATTCAACACCATGTGTCAATACTTAGTGGAAGCACCTTTGGCAGCGATTACAGCTTCAAGTCTTCTTGGGAATGTCTATATCAGCTTGACACATCTGGATTTGGGGAGTTTCTCCCATTCTTTCTTGCAGATTTGCTCAAGCTCTGTCAAGATGGATGGGGAGCGTCAATGAACAGCAATCTTCAAGTCTTTCCACAGATTCTCAATGGGATTCAAGTCTTGGCTTTGGCTTAGCCACTCAAAGACTTTCACGTTCTTGTTCTGAAGCCATTCCAGTGTTGCTTTGGCTGTGTGCTTGGGGTCGTTGTCCTGTTGGAACATAAATCTTCACCATAGTCCAAGGTCTTTCACACTCTGAGGTAGGTTCTCCTCGAGGATTTGCCTGCATTTGGCTCCATTCATTGTTCCCTCTATCGTTTCAAGTCTCCCAGTCCCTAATACTAAAAAGCATCCCCTTCGCATTACGCTGCCACCATCATGCTTCACAGTAGCGATCATGTCAGATCGGAGATGATCTGTGCTCAGTTTCCGCCAGATATAATGCTTTTCATTCAGGCCAAAGAGTTGAATGTTCGTCTCATCAGACCACAGAATGTCTCGCCTCATGCTCTCAGTCTTTCACGTGCCTTTTTGCAAACTCCATGTGAGCTGTCATGTGTGTTTTTCTCAAGAGTGGTCTCCATCTGGCCACTCTCCCATAAAGCGTTGGATTTGTGAAGTGCTGCAGAGACCATTGGCCTTCCGGTGGGTTCCCCCATCTTCGCCAAGGAACTCTGTAGTTCGGTTAGAGTGGTCATTGGGTTATTGGTCACCTCCCTGACCACTGAGCAACCTGACCGAGCATGCAATTCCCCACACATATGATTGCCACTCACTTTCCGTCAATGCTTCCGGGGCACTCGCTGCGTTATGTGTGGGAAAAGTGCTTGCCCAGTTAGGGTTGCCCAGATGGCGGAGCACTGGTACAGTTCACCAGAGGACATAGGTTTGATTCCTGGTCTGGGCACGTAATTTTCCCACATATATCAATTTAATTATATAGAAAGGTGTGCTTCTTTCTATATCATGTCCAATCAGGTGAATTGATTACAGGTGGACTCGATTCAAATTGTCAAGACATCTCAAGGATGATAAAAGAAAATCGGATGCACTTGAGCTCAATTTGGAGTGTCATAGCAAAGAGGTTGAATATGCATTGACTCAACACATTTCAGCTTTTTATTTCTAATTATTTTGTAAATGCTGATGGAGTATTATGTGTAGTTCAGTGATAAAACAAAATCTCAATTTAATCCATTTTAAGTTCAGGTTGTAAAACAACAAAATGTGAAAAAATTGAAGGGTTGTGAATACTTTCTGAAGGTGCTGTGCATGAAGCAGAAACATGCCTACTGCTTATGCGCATATGTAACACATCATGGTTATATACCTGGGATCATTCAAATTGCACTGGGCTATGGACTAACACCTAAACCTGAGGCCCGCCGTCTGTGCAGCTCCAAAAAAAAAAGATGGCGCATAATTATAATTGTGGGTGGAGTCAGGCCACCTGTCCAGCCAATGGGTTATTTCCTTTTTATGATCGGATTTGATCCGATCCAAATCGGATTTTATTTCCAATGGGTTTTTTTTATGGCAGTCCTTTGATGGTCCGGCCACCGATTTGCTACTACATGCATACATAGATAGTCCAAAGACAATTTGGCTATGTATTTCGATATAGATGTGCCATTAACACAATAACCCCCTCAAACCTACCCAACATCATCATCACCATCATCTCGCGTTTTTCATCAACATCATCAACATCGCATTATTGGATCAAGATCATCATCATACTGTAAAATAACACCAAGTGGGTTGACTCAGCCTGTCATCCTCTCGATGTGGGCAAATTGGGCACCAGCTTACTAGTAACGGGCATCAGCGGCACAGCTGTCATTCCAGAAGTTATGCTCCCAGCAGGCAGCCTTTAGAACCTCGTGACCGTGCTGTACCCACACGACCCCTTTCCCAAGAACAGTTATAAATTCCCACTCTTACCACAGAATCCCACTTTTTTGAAATTCCGACTTCTTTCCTGGAAGTCCGAGCAGTGTCCATGTGTTTTATACCTCTCCCACCCCCCCCCCCCTTCTTCCCGTACCTCCTCCCCCCAAGCCCTCTCCCTCCCACAGATCTCCCGATGTCCCAGCTCTCAAATGTTGCACTTGTGTGCTTCCCTCTCTCCCCATTTGATTCCCGTTCCCTTTATCTTATGTTTTATGTGTCACTGTGTCAGTTTTTCTTTTTTTGTGATTAATGTTAACTCTTACACGAGCCTCGATCTTGTATACAAAAAAAACAACAAAAAACCCCAAAAAACAAAGACTGTCCATTTTTCAAGCTTTCGCTCAGCCAGACCGCGCTGGAACAATTTGTTTTCTGCAAGGAGTTAATCGGCAGAAGGAAATTCCAGGAACGTGGAATGGGTGGTGTCGAGCTCGAGCTCCACATCAACAGTCAGATTCGGCCGACTTCCCGGTGGGAGACTTCCTCACTCATTAAATATTAATTAGGCCAACTTTGGCTTTCATCGGTAATTTCGAAATAAAAGTTCACGCCACCATGCGGAGAATGAGCGACGTTACGACTACCCCACCTCCACCCCCCGCAACACCCACTCCCACCCCTCTCGACAAAAAGAAGAGGAAAAAATTCCCGTAATTATTCCAGCACTCCGCGACTCTGACCCCGGCTCCCATTTGCAAACTGCATATGGTAGGCACCGCGTGATAAATTATGCAAACACACTCATGAATAATGAAGCGGGGTCTGCAATGGCGCTCCTGCTTTATTGCGACCATACGATCCGTCACCTGGGACGTGCCGTGTTCATCGCCCACCCTCGCAACCCCCCTGGATCCTTAAGCCCTCCCCTCGAGAGTGCATGATGTCTGAGATGTGGAACACCCCAGCAAGAGGAAAAGCTTCAAATGAGTCGCACCTGTGCCGTGTTGAATGCAGCACAAGAATGTAAAGGCCCCCACTATTCATCCCCTATTCTGCTTTCCTGCTTTTTAACAGCAATTCAAGGAAACATGAAAATAAGTCTCTTCTCTTATTTCCATGTCGTTTTCCCAATCCCCAACCCATCGTCGATGCCTCCTTACACGATGAGCCTAAAATTACGCCTTTTATCATTGTTGTTTCCTGCATATTTTCCCCTTTTCTAGGGAGACGCTCCACCAGCTCCAGCACCCTTTCTCCCACCCACTCCTGCCCCTTTACATCAGGACGTGAATGTGAAACGAAGCAGCCAAGTCGACCTCCTCCCTCCAGCCTCGGAGCGTGCTGATCCATCAGTCCAGGCAGGCGCACCACGCTTACCCAGTGGTCGCGGATTATAGGCGATTGGGGTCGAATGGGGGGAAGGGGTGACCGTTAGGTGGGGCGATGTAGGTTGGGTTGGATGGTCGAGAGTTCGTGCTGATTCCTAGGGTGTATGTATGGGAATAATGACGAGGACGGTTTAGGATAATGCTATGGGATGTTCGGCATTGAAGAGGCCATGACCTTGGCTCTGGGTCGTCTTGGTAACAGAGACGTGACCTCGTCCCTCCAGCTCTGCTCGAATGCATGGATCACTTTGGTCCCCCAAGCTTCTTGGTGGAATGTTATATTCATTCCACACAACTCCAATGGCACCTCGTCTCCATCTTTCCTCCCACACGACCTCTTTATCCGATCTGATTTTTACCCCAACTCCACTACCCACACCCATCATTCTCCCACCGACCCACATCGCCTTCCACCTTCCCTATGTACTCCCAAATCAATTATTTATTGATGAGCGGAAGACAATGAAAAATTATTCATATAAGCCAAGGCGAGCCTCAGACAGATTTATTGGCAATTCTCTCGATGTTGGTTTTTCAGACATGTCCTAATGTCCGGGGATAACTTTGATTCGACTCTGGAAGGTTTGCTCGTTATTTGTGGCCTGGATGAAAGGAGCAGAGGCTTTCAGACGCTGATTAAATAATCATGTGACAGCTGAGCTTCTCCTTCGTTCACATGGAAAATGTAGACTTTCCAACCAGAGAGACGGAGCAATAGTAGATCTCACGGATGTTCATCCCAAATGGGTTATGGTCACAAGAAGGTGAGCATACCTTCATCAGCCTTTAATTAATCAAACCTATGGTTCCAATATTGTCAAAGTCCATTATCTACCTTGTCCTCGATAACATGAGTACCCCTGAAATGGGAGATCCATTCATTTGAGGGTTTGGGGTTTTTTAAAACCGAAACATAACAGTTACAGACTCTGAAAGTTGAACTCTGCACCACCTGCGGTGCCATAGAGTTTGTTTGAAATAATTACCTTCACCTGCAAAGTCGAGACGGAATAAAATAAAGTTGAATAGATTGGGCAAAACATTGGCAGATTCAGTTTGACATGAAGAAATGTAATGTGCTCATGGCTGCTGGGGATGGGTAAGAGTAATGAAAACAGTGATTATGCTACAAGGGCACCTCCACCTGACCAGGTAGAACAGTTTACGTTTTGTATCCCACTGATAGGCCGGATCTAGATTCCAACCTGAACCAAAATCTAATTGGCTTGTTCCTGTCGCCGAACCACCTCATTCCACCTCGTTTGATCATCATCCGTCCATAACTTTTTGAGTTATCGTGCTGTATATCGTTTTTTGCCGTATCTCTCAACGGTGAAGAATCACATTTTAAAAAATCTCAGATCCAGATTCGAATCCGGATCTTCACCAAAATCTAATCGATTCGTCCTTGTGACACACCCAACAACCTCTCCACCAAATTTTGTCCAAATCTGTCGACAACCTTTTGAGATGTCTTGGTCGCAAAGAGGCAAACAGACAGACAGACAAACAAGACGTTGTGCAGAGCACGATACTTACAAAATCCATCACCCCACCCCCAACTCGAAAAAAGGTTGCCATGGAGACATCAAATCGTCCATTTAATTAACATTAAAATTGACGGTCTTAATCATACCTTAGGTCAATCAGATGAAAATTGATTATTTTTTAGATGAAAATTGATTTTAGAAGTTTGACCCAGAGCTGACCTTTCACATTTTGACCTCAAAAATAGTTGGTTTCCCAATTCAGTGAGGCACTATGCAAATAGTTTATTTTTCAAGTCAATCAGATAAAAAAATTGACGGGTTTTCAGATGAAAATTCATGATCTTGGAAGATTGACCTTGAGTTGACCTTTGACATTTTGACCTCAAAAATAGTTTGTTTCCCAATTTAGTGACTCAATATGCAAATGCTATTAAAATTTCATTTTAATCCGAGGAAAAAATGACGCTTTTAGAAATTTGACCTCAATATGACCTTTGACCTTAAAATCAACTCAATATGACCTTTGACCTTAAAATCAACTCAATATGACCTTTGACCTTAAAATCAATAGGCTTCTCAGTCGTGATTACCTCTACAACTTGCTAAAGTGTCATGACGATGAGTTTAGAATTGTGACCAGCAGGCGATTGTCAAACAGACAGAATAACAAAGTCAACCGACCAATATACTTGAAAAATCTTTGATTTGCAAGAAACAAACAGACAGGGGTGAAAACATACTTTCAATCCACCATAGCTGGCAAAGGTAAATATGCGGGGGGGCAGTCTTGGGACGTGTCACACAGGAGAAGGATGCAGATCCAATTATTAGACATCATACGGAAGTAAATGAACACTCGTTTTAGTCTGCGTGCGTTGCACATCACGTGCAGAGAATTTCACCTCCTTGAGACTTGTATTTATTCTTTTATATACTTTTTAACACTTCTGTACACCACCCATGAGGCTCAGTTTGCAAGCCACCATCTACAATTCTAATAGAAGAGACATAATTTCTCTTTTATGAAAAATGTTTTTCGAGTTTGTTTTATCCTCAAAAATAGACCGTAGTGAACACACATTCGTGTTAAAAGATTGGCCTTTAAAACCCACAATTACAAAGGGGGACAGACATCCATACACACACAAACAAAGTGTTTTATATGGTAGAATATACATATATATATATTGTTGCGGATTTCCAACGTCGACCTTCCCCCTACCAAGGGGGGATTAATCCCCTCGTCTTTTATCTAGCCGACGCGATCCGGGGCTATCACGTTCCTTCCGGTCGGTGTTAAATAGGGTTGTAAGCCGAATTCTTATTACCTAAGTACTAACACCGGCCGTGAAGCAAGGAAATAACCCCACCCGAACCACGGTTTTAGTGGACACGCCGAGCGATAGCGAGCCACGATTCGGGCCGTTAATGGGAACTAACCCGATTGGAGCGGTTGTGATCGTGCCACGCTTACCCAATGGAGAAATCACTAAAACGGTCGAATTAAGAGGAAACAGGAAGAACAAGTAATTTATTACGCTTTGTACAAATAAGAAGAGGAAGAGAAGCAATGTACAGTGAAGAAGAAGAAGCAGAAACACAGAGCAGCCTTATAACAGTCTTAACTTATCCCTGGACACGGGCCCGTTCACATTCAGACTCAGATGGGGGTTGTAGATGGTCCGGTCGAGGGTCCACCGATGGCGTCCACAGCTCTCTCCGGTCCCCGACTCGTACCACGAAGGCGATGAAGATGGTAGACGGCAGGCAAGATCTCCGCGTGTCGGTGGCGCGGATCGGACAATTACGTGGGGGGGATCGGTAAGCTGGGCGATTACACTGGCATACGTAATAGTTGGACCAGCGCCTTATACGCGCTCCCGGTATAGTTCGATACAATGCGCCACTTCCACAAGCCCTCTGCAATGCACCGCTCCAGCAATGCCTTCACAATGATGTCACCAAGACGCCTTTCCCAATACACCTTGTGCAATGATTGCAGTTGCGTCAGTCCTTCAGACCTCTCCCTTCTCAATACTTCTCACAGTGCGTCTCTCCTCATAACTCAAGTCCTGCGACCGCGCGAGGGCCTCTCCCTTCTCATAACTCAAGTCCTCGTTGGTAAAGCACGTCAGTCCTTCTGCATGAGCACTGTTGCGTAAGTCCTTGGTGGGATCTCAATTCTCTCACTCAGAAGTGCAAGTCCTTCAGAGGTCTTTGCGCATGCGTTTATATAGCGCCGCTTCAGCCAACCCTCTCGAACCTCTAGCCACACCCTGTCAGGCGATGTCGCCTCAGCCCTGATTGGCTGGTGGCCCTTACCGTCCCTCCTGCTGTCGATCCGATCTCAGCCTCGCTGCTGCTCCACCCCCTTTTTTGGCCTTACCTCGTGGCTGGGCTAGTTCCAGCAAACCAGCAAACCAAGAGCAGCAAACGCTGCTGGCAGCCAAAGCGTAACAACTGCGAGCATCCCAAGCATAACAAACTGCGAGTTGTCAAATGGGGCGCGGGATGGATTCTGCCCAACGAAGTGGACCCTAACCCTAACAACTCGGAGGGTGGAGGCACAATGGAACGGGACCTACTCTTATTTGTTTTACACAACGCAGATGATAACTATTGGAAATGGCCTTATCTCACATACGAGAAATCTCGTATACCAAGAAATAACTAACGTTCTAAGGTGACCTACGTGTTGCATGTGGACTAACTATGGGGGCAGAACCTTTAACCTTTATTACTCAAATATGTACACTTTCAGAACCGCAACAATATATATATATATATATATATATATATAATATATATATATATATCTATATATATATATTTATATATATATATAAATATATATATATATATATAAATATATATAAATATATAAATATATATATATATATATAAATATATAAATATATATATATATATATATATATATATATATATATATATATATATAAATATAAATATATATATATATATATATATAAATATATATATATATATATAAATATATAAATATATATATATATATATATATATATATATATATATATATATATATATATATATATATATATATATATATATATATATATATAAAGGGTGAGTCAAAAGTAGCGCCCGATTTCTGTTTATATACAGGGTGAATCAAAAGTAGCGCCCGCGCCCAATTTCTGTTTTTTCGGCTGTCAGATTCTTTCTGGAATGTCATGTTGTTAATAATTGTCTTGCAGATTATTAATTTTCTTAATTTATTTATTTTTGTTTTGCAGGTTATTGCTGAGAGTTTGGAAAGTTACTGATACAGAAATCGGGCGCTAATTTTGACTCACCCTGTATATATACACAAACACACACACACACACACACACACACACACACACACACACACACACACAGTATATAGTTATTTAGCTACATATTTGAGCCGTGTGTGTGTGTGTGATGTGTTTGTTCTGATTTTCTGGCCACACCTTTTTAACCCATGACTGCCCCCGAGGGGTAGTTTTGCATAAACCTCCCCTCAACCCCCACACCCCACCATGTCTGTTTGCTTCCAAGAGTGTCCACTCCCCCAGGATGCTTTTGCACATCACTCGACACCTTCTCCCCTCATCGTCATCACTCCTCGTCATCATTGTTCCGCCCCAAGGCAGACTTCACCCTGTACCATGCCAGCCCGCACGATGTCCGTGACCACGGGTCATGGTACAGCAGAGACCAGTTCATGCCTTCTTGAAGTCCTCACCTGATTCCCTTTGTAACGGTTTGAGTCCGGTATTTTGGCGCCTTAGCGGGGTATAGTGTGCCCAATCTGTCCGGGTTTTGTTGTCTTGTCCACCCCCATGTCGGTATCATTTAAAAATAAATCATGTATATTTGCTAATAAACATCTTCCTGCTTTTTACCTTCCCGTGCGAACAACCACCAGTTTAACTTTGTATTTGAGCGATCCTTGGGAGATTGTCGGCAATTAAGAGAACAAGGTAAATTCGGCAAACGTCGCTTCGACATTGTAGAGGCTTTCATTGGACATCTGGCTCAGACAGACAGTCTGAGTTAGCGGAGCCTCTGACACAAAAAAATAAACAATTAAATGTATATCACCCTGGTAATGTCCCTTTACTTGCCCTACTGTTCTCCTCACCGCTCTTCCTCCCCACACCCACCACATAGGAAATTAAGCCAATAAACTGACAGCTTGGATTTATGTGTTGTTGATGTTGACCAGACATGACGGGCCTATTGATCTCCTCCTGCGTTAAAGTTCCTTGTATTTCTTTGCATTCTTCTGCTCTAGTGATTACGAGACATCAACACCGGTCTTGGACAGACATTTCAGCCCTAATGGAGGAAGGTCACAAAACCTGTGTTGTAAACAATCTGTGTCCCTATTAAAATGGCAAAATTAGGGACACAAATCATCAAATTGACATCCCCAGTGGGCTCGGATTATATTGTCCTGTTCATTCATTCCTGGTGGAAAAATCGCTATGGAAGTTTGCACACTTTGGTTACAGAGTTTTGTGAGTTTTGTTGCGGCGGTCGCTGTGGCTACTGGAGAACGAGTCGGTCATGGAAGTCTTTTTTTTATTGATAATGAAGTTCTGCTGCACAAAAAACACCTACCATCTTGGGTTTTGCTGGACACGACCGTCTCGTGAAACCCGAAGGATCCGCAACTGTCAGAGCAGAGGCCATTTTCCTGGGACATCAACTGGCAGTGCCGATTACGATGATTTTATTTCAGGAGTTTTGGACATTCAGGGCACATACAATGAGGGATTTAGGGGGGGGGGGGGGACGAAGCTTCCTCGTTAGTACGTGGCAGTCAAGAGTAATGGCCGCTTATCGAACGACGTGCTGCGTTCAGCAAATGCGCTTCATGACGTTTTGAGATGTAAAACACAATGATGCGTCGACATTGACGTGAATGGAGCATGAACCTCGGCAGGTTCATGTGAAGGGAAGGTGCAAGGGTGGAGGCAGTGCTTGACTCTTCTGGGAAATGTATTTATTATGTCTCCCCTTCTACACGGAGAGAGGAAGAGAGGATACATATTGGTTCCCCTCTTTCTTTCCTTCCTCCGATGCAATCCAACCCAGAGCCAATGCTATTCAAATTTGGTGTGAACGTAGTTTATTCCAAAAACGTCCTGAAACCTCTTTTCGTTAATTTTAGGTTTTTCGGAGGTTTTCTTTTTTTCCTCGTTTCGATTATAAGGGGTCGAAGAAGAAACTCCAAGACCCATACATTTTTCCTTGCTGTTCCCTTGTATTTGACACGATAGAGACAATATTTGGCACGTAAAGATACTTTCAAACACTCCTAAAAGGGTTGTGGATAAATAGTTTGGATTGGAGTCGATTTGGGGAATTTGTATGGGTCAAAGGGGAAAATCGGTCATTAAAAATAAGGATTTATTGGCTTGCCATGCCTCTGTATTACAACCATTCCAGAGAATAATTGGAAAAATTACGCCTTACAACAGCATCCACATATTGAAGTGTTCCAACATTCGGTTGGTGCTTTTATTTCGATTCCAAATGGCATGGAAGGTCAAAATGGAACAAGAAATGAAGGTCTTGCTGGCTGTGAGTAGATCTGACTTGGAATGACAGAGGATGCTTACTCTGTAGCTAGATTTGGAGTCCAGCTTTTCTACATGATCAACCCAGAAGATATCAGATAGTGAAGTGAAACTGTGAGAAATGAGATAGTGAAGCCTTGATAGTGAAGTCTCCTAATTCAAGAGACTGAACCTCTTTCAATATCTGACCGTGGATAGAGATTGGTGGATTTATTTGGGAATCCTTTTTCGGAGTGACTAGGGCGAGACTGTGAGATGTTACAGGCATATGAGCCAGAATGAGACTATTTGAGAGTCACGATTAGACTAAGATGTTACAGGTATGTGAACCAGAATGAGACTATTTGAGAGTCACGATGAGACTGTGAGATGTTACAGGTATGTGAGCCAGAATGAGACTATTTGAGAGTGACGATGAAACTGTGAGATGTTAAAGGTATGTGAGCCAGAATGAGACTATTTTACAGTGACGATGAGACTGAGAGATGTTATAGGTATGTGAGCCAGAATAAGACTATTTTACAGTGACGATGAGACTGAGAGATGTTACAGGTATGTGATCCAGAATGAGACTATTTTACAGTCACGATGAGACAGAGATGTTACAGGTATGTGATCCAGAATGAGACTATTTTACAGTGACGATGAGACTGAGAGATGTTATAGGTATGTGAGCCAGAATAAGACTATTTTACAGTGACGATGAGACTGAGAGATGTTACAGGTATGTGATCCAGAATGAGACTATTTTACAGTCACGATGAGACAGAGATGTTACAGGTATGTGATCCAGAATGAGACTATTTTACAGTCACGATGAGACTGAGAGATGTTACAGGTATGTGAGCCAGAATAAGACTATTTTACAGTCACGATGAGACTGAGAGATGTTACAGGTATGTGATCCAGAATGAGACTATTTTACAGTCACGATGAGACTGTGAGATGTTACAGGTATGTGAGCCAGAATAAGACTATTTTACAGTCACGATGAGACTGAGAGATGTTACAGGTATGTGATCCAGAATGAGACTATTTTACAGTCACGATGAGACAGAGATGTTACAGGTATGTGATCCAGAATGAGACTATTTTACAGTGACGATAAGACTGAGAGATGTTACAGGTATGTGATCCAGAATGAGACTATTTTACAGTGACGATGAGACTGAGAGATGTTACAGGTATGTGATCCAGAATGAGACTATTTTACAGTCACGATGAGACTGAGATTTTACAGGTATGTGATCCAGAATGAGACTATTTTACAGTCACGATGAGACTGAGAGATGTTACAGGTATGTGAGCCAGAATAAGACTATTTTACAGTGACGATGAGACTGAGAGATGTTACAGGTATGTGATCCAGAATGAGACTATTTTACAGTCACGATGAGACAGAGATGTTACAGGTATGTGAGCCAGAATGAGACTATTTGAGAGTGACGATGAAACTGAGAGATGTTACAGGTATGTGATCCAGAATGAGACTATTTTACAGACACGATGAGACTGAGAGATGTTACAGGTATGTGAGCCAGAATAAGACCATTTGAGAGTCACGGTGAAACTGTTGCAACTTGTTGCGGAAAAATCTATGTCTGTACGCTCAATTCTAAGCTCGTCAAAGCACAGGTCCATATCCAACTGGTTTTGTCTTCATGCAGGAATTTTTTTAATCGAATTTTTATTGGAATTTAGGTTTTTTGGGGGAGGGGGGGGGGGGGGGAGGTTGTATACGAAGTGAAGGCTTGTATAAGAGCTAACACATGGCACTTATCATAAAGGGAGCGGGAGAGGGAAACACAACAACAGTAGGGAACGGGTACATCAGGTGTCCCTGTTACCTACTGTTCCAAGATATTTATTACATTGAACCACAGGTATCGATCTCATCAAAAAGGAATACTATAAAGAGGAACCATGTACAAGATATTGACTGTCGAGTACAGAGTGTTGGCTTGATATATAAAAGTGTGGAGGTTGTGCAACTTCTGGACACCTCATGCGGTCATGAAAAGGCCATTTCAAGCTCGGTAAATGTGAGACTGGTCCACAAGTCCTTAGGTCTCTGTCAATATTTCGCGACAATCCCATCATAAATTCATTCTCGCTGCAAAATGAGCGTGAAAACACATCAGCTTTCATTGCATTTATGCTTTACTGGTTACGCATGAGCCCATGAGCCCATGAGCCCATTCACTTCCAGAATTGTGAATATGATGATGATCTTTTTATTTTCATACACAAGTAACCTTTCCAGTGTAGCACTATGTGTAGTCCAGTTGGGCAGCAAGGTAGCTGTTTTTCAGATGCCTCAGGGAGTGACGTCCCTGCCCTATGTGAGTCCCAGGCTCAGCTGGCTCCGGCTGACAGTACCTGGTATGGGCCCCTTGTCCAGGGTAACAGATCCCCACTGCCTTGTGGAGGAAGCCTCTTTAGGCTAAGGCTATGGGAAGGACACTGAGATATCAAACCACACCTGTAGGTCAGCCTGGGAAGCGCTAAATCGTGGATAAATGTGCCTATGACGGTCAGCGGTGGCACCAATTTGGGCATCACTGCGCAGCATCTGCAGACAGCTGTGTCGACATTGGACATCAAGGGCAGCCGTCATAATACCGACGACCTGGCCAGTCTGCTGCGCCTATGTGCATCAGACTTCACGTTGCATTTACTGCACCTGCAGCCAACGATGCTCATAGGAACAGAGAGGGACAGCACACACCTCTATCACTTTAATAGCTTCTCTGTGCAGATTTTTCCCTTCCTTGGCACCAGATTACCTGCTCACCACCCATTGTTACCTAGACAGCCATTGCACGACACACAATGCTTCGTGAGCACGCCAATGAAGGGAAGATATTCGTCAAATACCTCCAAAAATTTATATTCTATAAGAACGAACGGTGTTCCCTTTAATCCCAGACTAAGTATTGAATCATTTACAAAGTCGAGGCTCATTTTGCAGACGGAAGCCTTCGAGGCTCATTTAAACCTTGTCTTTTTTATTGCTCGAGAGTGATTTTGATCAGAGGTTGTGGGTTTATTGTAATTTGTTTTCCTTGAAGCTGGCTTTCCTGTCACCAAAACAAGCAGCCTTTAATTCGGGCATTCCGATTAAATTATAATTACACATAACCGAGAGGGTGGGATGAAAACGTTTTACCTTCGCAGCTGCCAAAAATGACCTTCTCTAATTGCGTAGGAAGGCCCCTTAATGCTGAGAGGTGTCATGCTTTGGTGCTGCAGGAACATCCTCTTATGTGAGTGTCCAATATGACCCACCCCCCCCCACCGCCTTCCCCCTCCCCCAACTCCTCTCCCCTCCCCCCACCACCTCTTCTCCTACCCCCCCCCCTCCCTCTCCCCAGTCGTTGGTCCGAACCGTGCTTTCCAGGCACTATTGACAATCGATAGAAGCTTTATTTAGTGGGGTCGGGAACATTTTTCATCATCGTCTTATTAGAGATCCGAGGCAGCACTGACCTTGTGCGTCTGGCCTGGCATGACTATTCAGATGGATTATTCGGTCCACAATCAATCCATGAACCTTCATACAAGCACACTGGCAGACCAGAAGACGATTATTGGCAGACCACAAGACAATTACTGGCAGACCAGAAGAGGATTACTGGCAGACCAGAAGAGGATTACTGGCAGACCAGTAGAGGATTACTGGCAGACCACAAGACAATTACTGGCAGACCAGAAGAGGCCGACTGGCAGACCAGAAAAGGATTACTGGCAGACCAGGAGAGGATTTCTGGCAGACCAGAAGAGGCTTACTGGCAGACCAGAAGAGGATTACTGGCAGACCAGTAGAGGATTACTGGCAGACCACAAGACAATTACTGGCAGACCAGAAGAGGCCGACTGGCAGACCAGAAGAGGATTACTGGCAGACCAGAAGAGGATTACTGGCAGACCACAAGACAATTACTGGCAGACCAGAAGAGGCCGACTGGCAGACCAGAAAAGGATTACTGGCAGACCAGGAGAGGATTTCTGGCAGACCAGAAGAGGCTTACTGGCAGACCAGAAGAGGATTACTGGCAGACCAGAAGAGGATTACTGGCAGACCAGAAGAGGACTACTGGCAGACCAGAACAGGATTACTGGCAGGCCAGAAGAAGATTACTGGCAGACCAGAAGAGGATTACTGGCAGACCAGAAGAGGATTACTGGCAGACCAGAAGAGGATTACTGGCAGACCAGAAGAGGACTACTGGCAGACCAGAAGAGGATTACTGGCAGACCAGAAGAGGATTACTGGCAGACCAGAATACGATGACTGGCAGACCACAAGAGGATTACTGGCAGGCCAGAAGAAGATTACTGGCAGACCAGAAGACGATTACTGGCAGACCAGAAGAGGATTACTGGCAGACCAGAAGAGGCTTACTGGCAGACCAGAAGAGGCTTACTGGCAGACCAGAAGAGGATTACTGGCAGACCAGAAGAGGATTACTGGCAGACCAGAAGAGGATTACTGGCAGACCAGAAGAGGATTACTGCCAGACCAGAAGAGGCTTACTGGCAGACCAGAAGAGGATTACTTGCAGACCAGAAGAGGATTACTGGCAGACCAGAAGACGATTACTGGCAGACCAGAAGAGGATTACTGGCAGACCAGAAGAGGCTTACTGGCAGACCAGAAGAGGATTACTGGCAGACCAGAAGAGGTTTACTGGCAGACCAGAAGACGATTACTGGCAGACCAGAAGAGGATTACTGTCAGACCAGAAGAGGCTTACTGGCAGACCAGAAGAGGATTACTGGCAGACCAGAAGACGATTACTGGCAGACCAGAAGAGGATTACTGGCAGACCAGAAGAGGCTTACTGGCAGACTAGAAGAGGATTACTGGCAGACCAGAAGAGGCTTACTGGCAGACCAGAAGAGGATTACTGGCAGACCAGAAGAGGATTACTGGCAGACCAGAAGACGATTACTGGCAGACCAGAAGAGGATTACTGGCAGGCCAGAAGAAGATTACTGGCAGACCAGAAGAGGATTACTGGCAGACCAGAAGGTGATAACTGGCAGACCAGAAGAGTATTACTGGCAGACCACAAGACAATTACTGGCAGACCACAAGACAATTACTGGTAGACCACAAGACAATTACTGGTAGACCAGAAGACGATTACTGGCAGACCAGAAGAGGATTACTGGCAGACCAGAAGACGATTACTGGCAGACCAGAAGAAGATTACTGGCAGACCAGAAGAGCATTACTGGCAGACCAGAAGAGGATTACTTGCAGACCAGAAGATGATTACTGGCAGACCAGAAGAGGATTACTTGCAGACCAGAAGGCGATTACTGGCAGACCAGAAGAGGCTTACTGGCAGACCAGAAGAGGCTTACTGGCAGATCAGAAGACAATTACTGGCAGCCCAGAAGAGGCTTACTGGCAGACCAGAAGAGGATTACTGGCAGACCAGAAGAGGCTTACTGGCAGACCAGAAGAGGCTTACTGGCAGACCAGAAGAGGATTACTTGCAGACCAGAAGGCGATTACTGGCAGCCCAGAAGAGGCTTCCTGGCAGACCAGAAGACGCTTCCTGGCAGACCAGAAGAGGCTTCTTGGCAGACCAGAAGAGGCTAACTGGCAGACCAGAAAAGGTTTACTGGCAGACCAGAAGAGGATTTCTGGCAGACCAGAAGAGGATTTCTGGCAGACCAGAAGAGGATTACTGGCAGACCAGAAGAGGACTACTGGCAGACCAGAAGAGGACTACTGGCAGACCAGAAGAGGATTACTGGCAGACCAGAAGAGGATTACTGGCAGACCAGAAGAGGATTACTGGCAGACCAGAAGAGGATTACTGGCAGACCAGAAGAGGATTACTGGCAGACCAGAAGAGGATTACTGGCAGGCCAGAAGAAGATTACTGGCAGACCAGAAGAGGCTTACTGGCAGACCAGAAGAGGATTACTGGCAGACCAGAAGAGGATTACTGGCAGACCACAAGACAATTACTGGCAGACCAGAAGAGGATTACTGGCAGGTCAGAAGAAGATTACTGGCAGACCAGAAGAGGATTACTGGCAGACCAGAAGAGGATTACTGGCAGACCACAAGACAATTACTGGCAGACCAGAAGAGGATTACTGGCAGACCAGAAGAGGATTACTGGCAGACCAGAAGAGGATTACTGGCAGACCACAAGACAATTACTGGCAGACCAGAAGAGGATTACTGGCACACCAGAAGAGGATTACTGGCAGACCAGAAGAGGATTACTGGCAGAGCAGAAGAGGTTTACTGGCAGACCAGAAGAGGATTACTGGCAGACCAGAAGAGGATTACTGGCAGACCAGAAGACGATTACTGGCAGACCAGAAGACGATTACTGGCAGACCAGAATAGGATTACTGGCAGACCAGAAGACGATTACTGGCAGACCAGAAGACGATTACTGGCAGACCAGAAGACGATTACTGGCAGACCAGAACAGGATTACTGGCAGACCAGAAGACGATTACTGGCAGACCAGAAGAGGATTACTGGCAGACCAGAAGAGGATTACTGGCAGACCAGAAGACGATTACTGGCAGACCAGAAGACGATTACTGGCAGACCAGAACAGGATTACTGGCAGACCAGAAGACGATTACTGGCAGACCAGAAGAGGATTACTGGCAGACCAGAAGAGGATTACTGGCAGACCAAAAGAGGATTACCGGCAGACCAGAAGAGGATTACTGGCAGACCAGAAGAGGATTACTGGCAGACCAGAAGAGGATTACTGGCAGACCAGAAGAGGATTACCGGCAGACCAGAAGAGGATTACTGGCAGACCAGAACAGGATTACTGGCAGACCAGAAGAGGATTACTGGCAGACCAGAAGAGGATTACTGGCAGACCAAAAGAGGATTACCGGCAGACCAGAAGAGGATTACTGGCAGACCAGAAGACGATTACTGGCAGACCAGAACAGGATTACTGGCAGACCAGAAGACGATTACTGGCAGACCAGAAGAGGATTACTGGCAGACCAGAAGAGGATTACTGGCAGACCAAAAGAGGATTACCGGCAGACCAGAAGAGGATTACTGGCAGACCAGAAGAGGATTACTGGCAGACCAGAAGAGGATTACCGGCAGACAATTTGTGCCCTGCAAAAAACGGAGAGGGCAGAAGGTGGAGGACCAAAAAGGAGGAGGTAGAATACAAAGAGATCACCAACTTTTCTGCAATGCGAGAGTAACAGGCCTAAACACTGAGCTTCCTCATGGGAGAACCCAATGGTTTTGAAGACTTTGCTTTCCACAGAATCAAGTGTGAGGAAAGGGGCCTCAGGCCAAATTTTTGTCCCAAAACCATGCACTCGAACCCATCTGCAAACGATTTTGTTTCTTGTTCTTATCCATCATTAAATATCACAGATAATCGCATCCGAGCATGCATAAGCTGCCGTCCTGGGACTGTGCAAGCAGAGAACAGCATCACATTGAGAACAAGGCCCCTCTTTAAGGTTGCTCTCCAATATATGATAAAATGAGGATAACATCCCACAATATATATCGAATAAGGAACACAAGCCTGTCAGGTTCATAGGCAGGGTACATCCTAGAGTATACACCATCCCTTTAGAGGGGATGTTAACCCACCTGTGCCATCGGCTATCATTCGCTTCACTGTAGATGCTAAAGGTGAGATGATTACCTTTCAAATAACAAGAGTATGCCACTGTGTGCAGGCACCCTGTCGAAATTCCTGCCTCGATTACAAATATGATCAGCTATCGTGTCTTATTAAAATCCTGCCTGGTCTACAACCGCTTTAAGCTGTCGGTTCAACAGACTGATGAGGCTTCGACATGTGACGTTGCTATGAATGAGCCAAATCAAATCAGATGCTGTGAGTCCCAGAGGAGAGCTGCGGGAGTCTGAACTCCAGAGAAACACACTGCAGAGATTATAGGAGTGGAGGAGGAACAACAAGAAGATTGTCATGTTTCTCAGGGTGTACATACATGTTTGTGCCAATTAACAGCTGGTCAAGAGGAAGCATCCCACTCAAGCAATAATGGACAGGAAACTGCAGTGCCCACTGTATTGACATCTAGTTCCACAACTACTGCTCAAGAGGGAGGAACGAGCCAATTGGAAACCGACAGTGTGCCCCTGGAAGAGAGAGAGTATGACATCAGTGTGCCAGATCGGCGAACCGGAACAAAAGGACAGGCTTACCTTCAACTCTGGACAATACAGATCGACTCTGGAATAAAAAAAGAGATACACATATGAAAACATCGTGGAAGCTGTTACCTGTTTCAATTAACCCAAGCAAGCACAGCACATCTGCAGCTGCCTGGTAAAGGAACAATATTTAACTACCCAGCTTG
Source organism: Myxine glutinosa (assembly GCF_964187855.1). Lineage (NCBI taxonomy): Eukaryota > Metazoa > Chordata > Myxini > Myxiniformes > Myxinidae > Myxine > Myxine glutinosa. Next base: position 64,678,790 of record NC_136272.1, on the reverse strand, counting down.
AGAAAGCTACTTTGGTTCCACTATAAAGAAATACCCATGACTTCTATCAGGAGTTATGTAACATGTCTCAGATGCCGAAAGAGGAACCCAGAACCTTTTCGTCTGAGCCCTCCCTGGATGTACATGTGTCGGAAAGTGTGGTTCGCATCCGGTGAAGAAGCGTCAAATCCTGACTTGGTACAAGGCATGTTCCAACATGCTTTACACATGACAGGACAATCCCATGTTGCAATGCAACAAGAACCACAATAATTGTTTCAAAGTCCAGGTGCTTCGGGAAGAGAAGCTTATCCGGAAAATGAACATTACACGTTCAGCAGAAGCTGAAAGAGCATCCAAATTGAGCAAAAGACCCAGGTCTCATCAGGTGGAATTGTATCAGAGACTGCACGAGGTGGGACCTAAAAATCCTGGGAAGCCCAATCCTTTTACAGAGGTTAAATATGGAGCTTGTGAGTTAAAGGCATAACTTGCAACAATTTCCAAATGGCTCAAACATTGGGATGTGGGCCAGAAAGGTGGAAATTGGTCTGAAAGATCCAAGAATTCACCTTCACTGGGTTGTCTACAAAGTTACCAGAGTGAAAAAGGGAAGAGTTGCACCAATTGTTTAAATTGTGGGAGTGATTAACACTATCTGGTGGGAAGTGGAAACGCAAGTCATCACGGCAAAAACTGACCCTCGGAAATGATCTCACTTTGAGGGGACCTGACAGTGACTCGGGAAAACATGTCCCAGCAGACAAGGAACTGAATGGCGGTACAAGAAACAGAGGACATGGGAAAGGTCTTTTAACTCTCGCCTTGCGTTTCCGAGCACAACCTGTAATGCTGAGAGCGAGAGCGGAAAATTTGATTGGTCAAGATGGCGTAAAATGCTGTAATATTTTGTCCAACTACTGCTAAACTGAGGGTTTACAGAAGTGGCATCAATGTGGTTTGTGTTCTCCAGTGTTCGAGTATCTAATTCAAATGAAATTAAATAAAGGTTTTAAAGGCCGTAGAAAAAGACCAAAACATTTTTTCGGAAATTTACCGCCGTTGCCGCAGCGTCTTTTACACCGTCTTATTTAACACGTCAAATTCGCTCTTTGTGCCTGTTGTTTGTGTCCTTTATGACGTCCATCAAAACAGCACGTTCCTGTTTGGAATGTCTTCCAATTTTGTTTGACTGTCAGACAGGCTAAAGTAATTACCGAGGCCCTCGGGACAAGTTTCTGTCCAATTTGCCAAATTCAGGGCCAAAGAACTGCTAAGCTGAATGTTTGTGTCCATCTTCCAATTCTTCCAATTCGTGTTCTATCTACAGCACTCAAATATATATATATATATAATTAAATTGAAATTAAGTAGTTCCTCGATCATAGACTGACATCTGTAGACAGATAGACAAAGTGAACGAATTGCTTAACTCTGTGTCTCACTTCGTGTAGGGTAAGTACAAATTCACATATGTTCTGCACGAAGATGGGTCTAATGAAGGGTTAGGTGTGGTCCTTTACCAAAACCAGGGTGACAGCATCCTTAAGGTGATTGGATCGGGACATAATGTCCATTCAGAGAATTTAGAATTCCTATCATTAAAATGGACAATAACAGAAACGTTCATAGATTACCTGTTCTACGCATCCTCATTGGTGTGTACAGACAACAATGCTTTAACCCCACATACTAACGACAGCAAGGTTCAACGTGACCAGACATTGATCGGTACAGACATGGGAAGAGCAATGGAGACATTGATACTCTATTCTGGATTCCCTTGGAATCACTGGATCTGGTCTTGGAATCACGACACATATAAAGACAGAAATTGAAGAAAGCACCCAAGATGTCTCCCCAGATGTAATAAAAGCAGTGATAACATCCGTTACCGTGCAACATGATGGGAGAGTTTCCAGAGTCCCTTAGACAGTCACAAGAGGAGGACCCGGACATTGCACGTGTTAAAAGCCGTCTCGTGGGAAGTGAACACCAACTTGGAAAGTTATGGGCAGAAAAACAGAACACATACCTCTACCACTGATATCTGGATTCAGACCTGAACCAAAATATAATCAGCTTGTTATTGTCACCTTACCAATTTATGCACCTAGTTTTGTCATAACTCGTCCATAACTTTTTTGAGACATCCTGCAAAATACATGTATAGTTTTTGGCCCTAACTCTCAATGGTGAAGAATCACTTAAATTATAATATATAGATCCGGATCTTCACCGAAATCGAATCATTTCGTCCTTGTCACATAGGCTACATCTCTGCCAAAGTTAGTTCGAATCCGTCCACAACTTTTTGAGATATCCTGTTCACAGACAAACGGACAGACAAACGGACAGACAAACAGACAGGCGTGAAAACATAACCTCCACGCACCTTTGGTGGTGGAGGTAAAAATCCAGGTTGACTGCACACCACAACACCTTTTCTTTGGTTTGTGGAACCGCTTCCTGATGCTGGTCAATCGGACCCTTCTCTCTGGCGCTTCAAACAAGCCGGCACCAGCATTTCATGTCATTCCCCACAGCTACCCTCAATCTTTTCTACCCCCATTAACCCGACCGATAAACTCCACCTGCTTAGTTGCAGTTTGCTGTGTTTCCTCTCTCCTCTTTTACCCTTCATTATTTTCCCTGCTTGGGTGCAACTGTTGCCCTTAAGCTAGTTTGTCACCTTTTAAGTTTTAACCCCCAACTCCCCATATCGTCTGGCTCTTCCATGAGCCTCGATCTTATATGGGAAATAAATAACTAAAAATAAAACCAGTCGTCACCACATGCTTTGGTATCACAAAAATGTTTTGGTAAGTATAATAAACTCGACTACTCGTCTCATTTCTACCGGCATTTTCTCCCGAGCGTGAACAAGAACGTCCGAATCAATGGATTTCTGACAATGGGAGCTTTCGAATTCAGTTTGACAAAGCGTTCGCCATTGTTTGTCCCTAATTGACTACATCGCGATTTATCGTCTTGCCCCACATACATATTAACTGCGAGAGCACCGCAGCCCAGCCCCGCCTTATTTTATTTTTATTTTTTTGTATACAAGATCGAGGCTCGTGTAAGAGCTAACATTAATGACAAAAAACAAACGGACCCATAAGACATAATAAAGGGAGCAGGAGACAAGATGTGGAGAGAGAGGAAGCACACAAGTACAACATTTGAGAGCAGGGACATCGGGAGATCTATGGGAGGGAGAGGGCTTGTGGGGAGGAGGCGTGGGAAGGCGGGTGGGGGATGGAAGAGATAAAAAAAAACACTTGGACATTGCTAGGACTTCCAGGAAAGAAGTCGGAAACTTTTGTGGTCTTTTGTCATCTTTTGTGGTCTTTTGAGGTCTTTTGTGATATTTTGTGGTATTTTGTGGTCTTTTGCGGTCTTTTGTCATATTTTGTGGTCTTTTGTCATTTTTTGTGGTCTTTTGTCATCTTTTGTGGTCTTTTGTCATCTTTTGTGGTCTTTTGTCATCTTTTGTGGTCTTTTGTCATCTTTTGTGGTCTTTTGTGGTCGCGGGGTCTCCATATTGGATCCAACGTAGTTTCTTATGCGAGCACATCGATTGTCCGACAGGTAGTCGTCTCTGGCCACGGAAATTCCCAAGCCGCGCCAAAAAAACTTCGCAAAAAAAAAAAACTACTCCGAAGGCATCGATTGGTCGGGCGCAGAGTTAATGAGCAATTATAATGGCGGTTCGATTTCCTTTGGCGAGGCATGCTAATTCCGCAAAGCGGGAGCGCGCGGTCGCTTCCCGAACGGGCGGGAAATGCGGCCACGTGGTGGCGACCAGCGTGGTGGACACGCGGGAAAAGCTTCCGCGCACACTTCATCATCCGTCACAGCTCATTGATCTCTGCTAATTGAATCACATAGTTCTGGGCCAGTAGCTCAACCGCTGCACTGGGCAACTGGGCCATCCCATTCTGTTGATTACACAAGTAAAACCACATTAGACAGTGGCAACTTTAAAAGTGTCAGAGACCCTTTCATCGATCCCTACCCCGCGCCGCACCCCAACTTTTCTTCCAAACGCACGTTCTGCCCCCACCCGGGCCCCGACACTATCTGTCCCCTCTAAGGTCCACGTCCAGGAGAATGGATGGCGTTTTCTTTCCATTTTCCTGCCCACTGGGTCACGCTTCTCTCCGCACTCACGTTACCCAAGATGGCTACATCAGTACGGGATATGAGGCGGATCTTCAAGAGGTACGACTACGTCTTCTCGGTTCACTGCAGCTAAAATCTATACCTCTCCCCTGCATGGTGGGTCTACAGACGGAGGAGGTCGACCCCCAGCCGCACGGCCATCCTCCGCGTTCGGAGGGCGAGAATGGCACGTTGGCAAATTAGAACAAAGACCGACATTGGCATCCAGACTTGGCTCTGTTTATGTCGATTTGCAACGCTCGCAATCGGACCGAATGGAATTGGCCCTCAAGGACACGTGATTCATGGAATCTTTCCTTTGTGATCAGGAGTGGTCAGACTCCGCGAGTGAGTCAATGCACGTGATGTGAACACGTGACGTCACAATCTGGGAGCGAGTTTATCTTCAGCTCGGTCTGATACACATAGAAAAATGGTTCTGTTTTTAATTGCACAGCACGTGACGTACTTGTCCCAATGATGTCACGTTGTGAGAATTTCCTGAAATGCGCTGGAAAGGATCACCAAAAGTCACGTGATTCAGATGGCCCCTGCGGTTAGTTCGTCAATCTCCCCATTTCTGTTTTTCAAAGACCAACATGAAAGTGTTCGGCAACAAGAGGCATTTGAGGCAGGGCCAGACCGGGATGAGAGGATGTGGTTTAGGTGGACGCTTCGGGCAATGAGCCGGAGAACAGATGAGCCCGGGGATGAAGGTCTTAATGGCGGCGATCGACGAGGAATGACTTGTACAGAAAATTCTACATTACGTAGATGTCTACGTTAAACTCGCGTCCCTCGGACCAGGATAATCACGACGACCTATCGAAAAGGTCAAACGTGCAAAATTCGTCTATTTTGACATCCAGACGGTCACAGGTTGGAGAGAAAATCCTTTACCTGCTTCCTCGAATTGCATAATCAAGAGTGAGATGTGGAACAACACGGTCAGAATGGACCAAATGCCCTTTTTAAATTTCGCTCATACTTGGGACTCTTCGCCAAATATATAGTGGGGATATTTATACGGATTAAGATTTTAAACATATAAAAGGGCTCAGGATCTATTTCCCAGCCACTTAAACTTGATTTGTTTTCCCTTATTCTTCCTTTTTCCAGTTCACCTCGATTAATACAATTCGTTTATCGAAGTGTAACTTATGGGAACTCTGTCCGTTAAACGTTTGTCATGGATGACGTCATCACAGCACAAATACATGTTGTTCTATCAGTCACTGAACTCTCATTACTTTACATGTGATCCGATATTCGGCAGTAAAGATGCGTTAAGGCGTACATACATGATACATATGATGGTGACGTTAGAACTTCATCGATATATTCATTGGATTATCGTGAGTATCACCTTCCGATAGTATTTTGCAACTGCATAAACAACGTGGTTCAACAAGATCGTGTAGTGGTAGCTTCAAATGGACGATAAGTAGGTGAGCTATTGCCAGCACCATGAACAAATTACAAATTCCCACCTTAACCTATAGAGGGCACTACATCAGCAGTTAAACCTCTTCACTGGCCAACAGGTTCGTGAAAGGCGTGGGTCGAAAACATTCCTGGAGCGACTTGCACATGGACGTGGGAAAATAACTGGGTCTGGCAAAGCAGTATGTATATATACACACACATATATATATATATACACACACACACACACACACACACATTGTTGTGGTTTTGAGAATAAAGGATGACCCCCCCTCGTAGGTAGACGCACCACAACATGTGGCCTCGCAGTAGTTCAGTTATTTCTTCGTAAATGTAAGCCTGGTCCTTTCCTGTGTTAGTTTTGCGTTGAGTAGGCCAGTAAGTAGGCCTCAATTGGGCTAGCATGCCATGTGCTCGGCCTGGAACAGGTCTGGCAAGGCCGAAGGGAGGAGCTGCAGGGGGAGTGGCCGGTAAGCAATGAGCCGCCAATTAGAGCTCGAGGGGAGTGGCTCACCACGGCGACGAGAGGTGGGGCTTGGAACATTCGAGTAAGACTCTGGGGAGGGGCCATAAAACCCTGCTCTGGGCCCCCCACCTGAGTCAGAGTCGAGGCATCGAGTTGAGAGTCAAGAATACGTCAGAGCCCCTGGGAGAGTCAGAGCCAGCGAGAGCCAGAGAACGAGTCAGAGTGTTTGACTTGAATTGCTTGATATAGCCTCGCGGTACACGAATTCCCCATGCCCTGTGCTCTGCGGCTGTATTAATCGCGCTTGTGCAGACGACCCGTTTTGGGCCACAGACATGCGATCTCCTACTGCCTGCGTTTCCCTGCATACGTGCCGTGACCGCCAGAGGGCCACGTCGGGCGAGCTGTCCGGGAGCGACCGACGGCAAGGCGCGTTTGGCGCGCGAACTTTCTTCCTTTCTTTTTTCCCCGTGTGAGTGAGTGGGCCCTTTGTCTGGGCTTTAAGTTAAACTGTTAAGCATCTGCTCTGTGTCCCTTCCCTTTATCCTGATTATTGTACATTGTGTAAATAAACCTGTGTTCTTCCTCTAATATGATCGTTCCCGTCCTTTCCATCCATTGGCCTAGCATCGTACGAATAAAACCGCTCGAATCGGGTTCAATAAAATTAACGGCACGAGTCACGTGATACGCACACCGCTCGGGCATACTCGATTAGCGTGGCTTGTGCGAGGTCCGGTCCCCATTCCCGTAGCAGCGTGGGTACCAAAGGTACGTGCGGCGTCGACCCGATACCCTTTTCCACGTTCGCTGCGGGGGTGGTGACCCGGCCTCGTGGACACTAAGGCCCAAGGGGAAAAGGGGGTTTAACCCCCCCTTTTGTAATGTCGCCGGGCTTCGGGAGATCCGCAACAATATATATATATATATATATATATATATATATATATATATATATATATATATTGTAACGAATTTGAGAAGTGTAACGGTTTTGAGAAGTGTAACAATTTTGAGAAAGTGTAACGAATGTGAAAAGTATGGTTTTGTTGTGTGTAACACCCTCGTAATGTAAATAATGGTCGCAGCCTGTCCTCCTAGTTAATTCCATGAAACTTACACACAGGCCACGATATATCTTTTTAAATAGTTTATTTCCTTATTCTATGTAGGCTAAATATGTGTTTCCCACTAGATTGACTCTGCATTGTATCAAACGAAATAAGCGTAGGCCCCTTTCAATTTCCCCAATCATCTCCACTCTCCAAAGTTCCTTTCAAAAGCGGTGCGAGTGGTGTTCAATCCCGCAAGCCGCCATTGCCCATGTGCTAATCTCGGAGAAGAGGGGGGTAGGAGCCGCCAACTCACAGGCGTGGCACGTCGTCATGATCAAAGGGGGAATCGGACAGCCCTAACAGCCAACCAGCACCGCGGTGAGCGACCCGGTAGGCGTGCCCTCGCAGCCGGCGGCTTGATTCCGACCCGAGTAATAAAAGCGACTGGAAGGGACTGCTTCGGGAGATGAGAGAAGAGATGAGATGAGAGATGAGGGGAGAGATGAGCTGTGAGATGAGAGATGAGAGACGCTCCAAACCAAAAAGGAGAGGTACTTGGAGATGAAACAAGCTTTGGAGAGACGTGCTGAGAGGAGGGAGACGGCTCCACCAGAAGGAGAGGAGCAGGTGTGACCGAGCCAGCGCGTGACGTCCACAGCATCAGCAGCGTCGACGCGACCGAGGGTTTTCCCGCCAAAAACGCGAAGAATTGGGAGCTGCTACCTCCAGCACTGCCGGTTGCAGGGACCTGACCCTGCCTCCCTCTCCAGCAACCCACCTCCGCCATTCCTGCCTGCAATTTCCCCCGTGTAAGTGTGAACGTCGTCTGTCCTAATCGTTGTCCTGGGGTTAAGTAAATTGAATAGTATAAGCTAACGATTCACTGTGTGACTGCTTCTTCCATCCATTGCTTGTAAATAACTTTGATCGCTCCTTCTTTTTGCTTGTGTGTATAATAAATCCTGTTATTCCTCCGTACTCTGTCTTCTTCTCTCTTCCTCTTTACATTCGGTCGCTTTAGAGGTTTCCCGATTGAATACCTGTGGCGCGATTGGTCAACGTTGGGGGAGTCGGGCTAATCGGGGATCCTGTAACGGTCGCGGTTGACCATCCGCTCGGCCCAAAGTAACATCTTGTCCGCGACCCGTAACAATTGGTGTCAGGAGTTGGATACGAGGCCCGAACCAAATTTTTTTTAAACGTGTAGAAAAAAATTTTGGTCAAAATTACGAGCTGCCGAAATTTTGTTGTTTTATAAAACCCGAATTTTGAGATCGCGCCATGGACAATCAAGGCGATCGGATGTCGGTGGGGGAGATAGATGGGTTATGGGTAACCCAGGACTTAGGGGAAGAAAGGGAGGAGGGGAGCAATGAGGAGGCGGTTGAGGGGGTATCAGATGCACAAAATGGCGTCCTCACGCACGAGGCTTCAGGTGCACAAAATGGCGGCCTCGCACACATGATTATTGTGGCGCCAAATTTAGCCACGCCCGTGACCGTAACAGCGCCGCCGATGGATTGGGGCCTTTTTATGATCCAAATGAAGGCCCTCATGGATGCTCAGAGTGAGCAAATAAGGGCTCAGAGTGAGCAATTGGGGGTAATGAGGGGCGAAATGGGGGGCAAAATGGGAGAAATGGGGGAACGGCTAGAAGCTAAATTTGAGGGCTTTTTTTTTGTTTGTTTTTTTTGTTTTTTTTGTATACAAGATCGAGGCTCGTGAAAGAGCGAACATTAATCACACAGAAAGACAAACAGACACACAAAACAAATAACATCGGGAGCGGTAGACAAGATGGGGAGAGAGGGGGAAGGACACAAACACAACATTTGAGAGCAGGGACCGAGAGACATGGAGACATCGAGAGAACTGTGGGAGGGAGAGGGCTTTGGGGGGGAGGCATGGGAAGGGGGGGGGCGGGGGGGTGGGAGAGGTATAAAACATATGGACACTGCCAAGACTTCCAGGAAAGAAGTTGGAATTTCAAACAAGGTGGATCTGGGGTGAATTAGTGGGGGTAGAAAAGATCAAGGTTTTGGATGGGGGAAGATTAGAGATGGTGGTGAACAGCTGTTTTGAAGACCTGGAGGGAGGAGTGTGATTGAAGTGAGTGTGGGAGTTTGTTCCAGAGGCGGGAGAAAAGAGGAATGAAAGAGTGAAGGTGAGCAGAGAGCCGAGATTTCGGCAGTTTAACCATCAGAGGGTGGCTGGCAGATCTTGTGCGACCTGTAGGAATATTTGGGGGACAGAGCACAGAGAGAGCTGGGGGAGCAAGGCCGGAGAGGAGTCGGTAGAAGACAGAAAGACCACCTACCTGCCTGCGGTGAGTGAGTGAAAGGCCCTCAGAGATAGCTTCATCGCGGGAGATTCCAATGATTCTGAAAGCTTTGGATTCAACAGCGTGAAGCCGAGCCAGGTGTGAGGCAGGAGCACCAGCCCATAGGGGAGAACAGTATTCCATTGAGCTGCGGATGAAAGCCTTGTATGTGGTGAGGAGCTCAGGTGTGCCTAGGAAGGACTTCGCACGACGGAGGATGCCCAGTCGGCGACTGGCTTTGGAGGCCAGCTTGGAAATGTGGTTTTCCCAAGAAAGATCATGGCAGATGGTGAGACCCAAAAGCTTGAGCGACAGAACTTCTTGGAGAGGATTGTTGAGAAAGTAGATGGGAGGGTTGTCCAGTCGATCTTTTCGGAGAGACATAGTAAGAGTGTGAGATTTGTCAGGATTGAAAGACATGTTCCACATGTTTGACCAGTCTGTGATTTTGTCCAGGTCTTCAGAGTGAGGAGGCTGCAGACTGCCGATCTGAGGGAAGAGGAATGGAGCGGCAGAGAGTGGAGTCATCAGCAAAGAGATACAGAGGATTTTCCAGAGAGTCGGAGAGATCATTGATAAAGACCAGAAAAAGCACAGGGCCCAGCACACTGCCTTGGGGAACTCCAGCCTGAACGGGAAGGGGAGATGAGAGAAATCCATTCAGGGCCACACGTTGACTACGACCAGAGAGGAAGTCCGCAAGCCATGCATGGAGATTTCCATGGATACCATAGGAGGAGAGTTTGGTGAGCAGAGCTGGGTGCCAGACCGTATCGAAGGCACGTGATATGTCAAGGGAGACAGCTCTGATTTCCTGTTTGGCATTGAGGACCTCCATCCATTGTTGAGACAGCAGAAGCAGCATGTCCAGAGTAGAGTGACCTGGTCTGAAACCAAATTGATGATCAGAGATCAAGCCATTGGAGAAGAGGAAAGATTTCATATCCGAAGCAATGATGGATTCCATGACTTTGCTGATAATTGGGAGCAGGCTGATTGGTCTGTAGTTGCAAGGATCTGTTTTTGCACCTTTTTGTGCAAAGCGGTAATGTTTGCTGATTTCCAGGATGCTGGCAGATGACCTTGAGCAAAAGATAGGGTGAAAAGAACAGAGAGAGGGTGAGATAGAGCGGCAGAGCAGGATTTTAGGACCCGTGGGCTGATGCCATCTGGTCCAGTTGCAGAATCAGAGTCGAGGTTTGACAAAAACTCCTCCACCTTGTCAGGAGAGAAGGTCACAGAGTCCAGGAGCAGTTTGGTTCGACTGGGAAAGGTGGGAACAGAGAGAGATGGGTTTGGGACTAAGGATTTTGAGGCAAACACAGAGTTGAGGCATTCGGCTTTGTCACATGCGATGTCAACTGTGTGGCCATTTGAGGTAAGGGAGGGGATGGAGGGGGAACAAACACCAGAAACGGACTTGACCAGACGCCACCAGGATTTGGAGGAAGGAGACAGGTTTGAGAGTTCATTCTTAAGTGAGGAGAGATAGTGCTTCCTGGCACTCCTGAGGGTAGACACACACTTGTTCCGAGCTTGGTGGAAGGAACTGAGATTTCCTTCAGTTGGATTAGCCTTCCAAGAGGCAAAGGCAAGTTGTTTCAGGGCAACTGCCTCACCACAAGATTCAGTGTACCATGGACGGGAGGAAGGGTAAGACAACTGAAGGCGAGATGGGATAAATCTGTGAATGAGAGAGATCAGTTTGCTTTGGAAGTATTCCCAGGAAGAATTGATGTCAGAGGCAGTGGAGATGGGAGACCAATCCAGACGATTGATGGCTGCTTGAAGACCGTCCCAGTCGGCCTGAGTGAAATGCCAGACTCGTCGATGCTGAGGAGGCTCTCTGAGAATGGCCAGAGAGATGTCCACTTTGACAAGCACATGATCAGAAGAACCGATTGGAGCAGAAGAAGAGCAGCAGACATTAGCAGGGAAGTTAGTCATAACCAAGTCTAGAAGAGAAGATACTCCATTGGCTGAGATCCGGGTCGGGAAATTGACAGATTGTGTCAATCCCAGTGAGTCACAGAAGTCCTTTGCTGAGGTGCCATGACTGGTGAGAGAGGAACCCACACCCACCCAGGTGGCATGATGACAATTGAAGTCACCACATATGAGGAAGAGAGAGTTGGGATGAGTGGATAGAAGTTGGTCCATGTTGTCAGACAGTGAAATGTAGATGGAGTCATCACTGTTTGAGGGACGGTACAGAACACATATGAACAAGAGGTGGGAGCGAAGGGGAAGCCGTAGCCAGAGGTATTCCTGGGGGTGAGGTGGAGAGAGTGCAGTGCAAGGAGAGTGAGGAAGAGTTTTTTTATAAAGATAGCCACCCCACCACCAGGCCGAGGCTCAGGTCTATCATACCGGAGGAGGGAGTAACCAGGAAGAGATATTAAGGAATCAGAGACATCTTGAAGGAGGAAAGTCTCTGTTGAGCAGATCAAGTCTGGATTGTCAGAAGCAACCTGTATGGAGAGATCAGTCAGGTTTGAGCGAAGGCCCCGGATGTTTGAGGTCCATACCGTTAATGAAGAGAGAGGGGGAGCATCGGGTACAGGACAGGGGAGGGGAGGAGTAGGGTAAGATGAAGGATGAGAGGGGGAGGTAGGGAGAGCAGTTGTTTGTGTGTTAGACAATAATCTTAAGGGATTAGATAAGAAATTTGAGGGATTAGACAATGGAATAGAAGGGGTGAAACATGGGTTAACGGGGGTGGAAAATAGAATGGCTGCCCAGGAGAATCAGTTAGAGGGGGTGAAAAACGGGTTAATGGGGTTAGAAAATAGGATGGAAGACAAATTGCGGGAAATAGGGGAGCAATCCGCCCGGGAAATCGAACAGATGGGGAACCAGATAGAGGAGGTGAAAATCGGGTTAGAAAGTAAACTGGATGCTCAGAGGGATGAATTGGGACAGATGAGGGTGGCATCTACAAAAGAGATGGAGGAGATGAAAGAGGGGATACGACGAGGTGTAAGTGAGGAGGTTTCGGGGCTACGCGAGGAGGTAAAGCGAGGTGAGAAGCGTATGGAGAAAGAGGTGAGGAATAATACGGCGAGGTTACAAGGGGGAATAGAAGATCTGACGGAGGAGGTGGAACAGCTGACGGAGGGACAAAAAGAACTGACGGAGCAGGTTCAAAGGAACACTGCGGTACTAGGAGGGTTAAAGGCGACACAAAAAGAAATTAAAAATGACTTAATAGCGACACAGAGGCAATGTCAGATGGTACGTGAGGGACTGACAATGAGGTTGGAAGAGGTGACAGAGGTAATGGAGACAAAGGACCGGCAGGTGAGGATGCACATAGAGACGGTCACGGTAGCCTTAGATGACGAACTTGAGGAGACGCACCGGGAAATAAAAGAGGTGAAGCAAAAATTAGAGGAAGTGGAAGAAGAGGTGAGTGAAATTAAGAAGAGACGGACAGAAACTAAAAGAGAAATCCAGGAGGAGTTAATGGAATTGGTACAAGGTCGGTGCTCAACTCATAATGTCGTGCTCACTAACCAAATAAAGAGTTTGCAGGTGGCAAAGGAGGTGCGGAGACGAGGTGCCAAGGTGAGTGGCGATATACGTGGAACTGTATATGATGTGAGGAAAGCTTCAGTCGGCTTGGGGGTTGTTGTGGACCCGGGTGTTCGTGAGAGGCCGTTGGTGAAGTGTGCGACAGGTCTGGTGTGCGAAAGAGGAGGTGTGCGAGAATGTCCGACTCTGGGGTGTGTGAGGAAAAAGTGCGCGCCAGGGAGTGAGTGTGCTGTCGAGAGTGAGTCGGTTGTAGCGCGTGTGCGAGGGGGCACATAGAAGCGCGGTGTGGGGAGTGTTACAAAGGATGTAACGGAAGCATGTACACCTGTGGTGAGGGTTACGGGGGAAGTAACGAGAGAGTGTGCGCAAGAGGATGCGCGAGAAAGGTGTGTAATGGACAGGTGCATGGGGAAGGAGTGCGCTGTCAAGAGTAAGGGGGAATGCGCTGTCAAGAATGGAGGTGAAAGTAGTGAGAGTGACACGGAGCGTGAGTTGGTTGTGACAGGTGAGCGAGGATGTACACCTGGAATGGAAGGATGCACACCTGGAATGGTAGAGCGTGTGTGGGAATGCACACTTGAGTTGGTCGTGAGGCACGTGGTTGGGTGTGTGAGTGAGAGCACACCTGTGATTGTCACAGAGGTGACCGAGGAAGGGGCGCGAAGAGGTGCGTTGGTGAGGTGTGCGAGCGACGAATGTGTGCCAAGGTGTTCGGTGGTCAGGTGTGTGACCAAGTCTGTGAGCGGAATGAGTGTACCTGGGTGTGTTAGAGAAGGTACGACCAAGAGCAGGGAGACGGCTGGATGTATGAGTAAGAAAGGGGTAGCGTATGCGTGTAAGCATGCAGGTGAGGCATCGACGGTAACCGGGTTAGCGGTTAGAGCGACTTATAGCCGAATCGGGCCCTCGGTGCGTGCCGGGCTTCGCGTGCCGCGAGAACCAGCGGGGATCCGAGCCACGGCGGGTTCGAAAGGACCGCCGTACGCGATCCACGCTGGGCCTTGCTTGGAACGGCCGCGTCCGGGCTCCACTAGGCGGAGCGGGCAGCCCGAAAGGAAGGGTCGTCATGGCGACCACTTTTTGTTGAGACGTGCCGGCAGGTCGAGATCGGGACATTGGATGGCTCCACGCCGAGGTGGTGCGTGGGATCTCGGCCCGGGTAAGCCCCCGTCCCTGCCCCGAATGCGGGACGTATCCAGCCGCTGGCACAAAACAACCCGCATTCATTGCTCGGCTGTACGAAGCCGGGCTGTAGACGTGAATTGGCGCACCGAGAGGATCTAATAAGTAGACGGGTGATGAGGTTAGTGTTTTGGACCCAAAATTAGAAAAAGGCAAAATTTGATGATTGGTACATTGATTGGCAGATGATTGGCAAATTTTTGATTTGTTGGATTTGGATGAGCAAAATGTATAGTGGGAACGTCCCCTATGTGGAGGGATGGCAACTCTGTCATCCCTCACAACGGGGGGGGGGGGGGGGGGGCAAAGGAGCACTAGCTTATGGGGTTGATGGCAGTGAAAACTAGCCCGGGTGGGTTAGGATATTGTGTGTAGGGACCTAGAAGATGACATTAGGTAACGTTAAGGTTAGTTAGTGACAAGGATACCTGTAGCGGGGACGCAGGTAGATTAGTGTGGATGATAATGACGTGGTATGTGCTTAGTTTAAAGGGAAGACGGGGAGCACTAAGTTAGAGGGGAGTAGTTAGTTCAGATGATGCCGTGTGAGTGTTGAAGGTGTATAGAAGTGTATTGAGCAGTGTGTAAGGAACAGGTGTGATTGCACAGGTGTGCAACTGAACGGGTGGATGGAGCAGTGTATGAGGGAGTAGTGGTGATGTGTATTGTGATGACCAACTGGTCCAGGAAGAGGAGGAGGAGGGTGCAGGTGGCACCAGGTGTGAGTGCACAGGTGTGCACCAACAGGTGTATGGAATAACTGGTAGTGTGAAGTATATGGAGTATTGGAATGGATGGTCGTGGAGCGAGTATGGTGGAAATTGTGGAGTGGAGTGGATGGTGCGGAGGTGTGAATGGGGGAAGAGTGGACCCCCATCATGGATACCCGGGGCGGGTAGTGTAAGTGTTAGGTAGAGGGTATAGGTAAATTGTGGTTGGATATTGGCATCTGTGGTGTGGGTGGAAGAATGGTGATTGGATGGGTGCATTAGTGTTGTGGAAATGGCTGGGTGTGTAGCCTGTTAGTGTGTGTAGTTGGTTTGGGCACTCCACCACTGTGAGGATGTCGGCCAGGTGAGGCCGCAGGTGGGCTCTGGGAGCCGGTAGTAGTTGTTGTGGATGGGGCCCGAGGATCCAGAGGACGGACCCGGGTAGCCCAGTGCCAGAGGGCACCAAGGGGTGACAGAGCCAGGAGGGGCCTTCCCCAGTTAGATAGGTTAGGGTGAGGAGCGAGGTAAGCTCGGGTGGCAACTGCAGTGGTGGAGGTGTGTAGGTGGGTAGACCTGCTGGGAGAGCTACACGTCACAGTCCAGAAATTGTGCAAGGGCACCGGGAGATGAATCGGGGGAGTGAGACCCCAAATTGAGCAGCACCACAGTTTGGTCAATGGGAATTGGTTTTTAGAACCCATAGTGTAAGTTGGCCAATGGATTGGCAGGGAGAGACCCCGGGTAGTGTAAAGTGTGTTAAAATCATTTAGAGGATAGGTAGGATGAAGGATCTCCTCGCACCATCTGCATCCACTCACCTGAGGTGACAGGTACTCCACACCATGCCAGGTTGTTTAATTATTTTTGATGCAAATGTTTGGAAGGTGAGACGCATCATGACGTGGGTGTGACATTGTGCTTTGTGTTCTATCTCTCCCTCCTTATGAGGATTGATGATGAGTTGGTGATGGCAAATTTTGGATAGGGGGATTGGAGACGAATTTGGTGTAGAAGGGAAAGATGGGGAAGACAAGACGTAGTGACGAATTTGTACAGGTGTAAATTGTTGTAAATATGGGGTAAGGGCAAGGGTAGTGTAGGTGACAGGGGGGGTGACGTACGGTAGGGACGAGTTTTTCTCACTTCGCTCTCCCTACGCACTTCACCCTGCATTGCCTTTATTGACATGTACCCTTGTGACCTTACCCCTCGCTCATTTGTCTTCCCCCCTTTTGTCTCCCACTTGAGGACCTGTGCGCCATTGGGCGCCGAGGGGAGCGTGCGTGAGGTGGCCATTGTGCGCACGAGATTCTCAGAACCAGCATGCATTGCGTTGATGTACCACTTTATGGACCGCTGTTCTGCGGCCAAGTACCACTTGATGGACCCCCGGGGTCTGGGGCAGGGCACCTCTGTTGGAGACCGGCCATAGTGGCCAGGGAATCTTGCTTGCGGACCTCGGTAAGGTGGCACCTATGCCAAACAGGTGGACCACCCTTAGTTGGCCCCTGAGGCCCTAAATAAAAATGAACACAAGTTGTGCTTTTTATTATTTCCAAGTAGGCCGCATGAAGCCAGAAGACGTCGGGAAGAACATCGGCCCAGCAGAGAAAGAGAAGACCACCACCAGTTGTTTTGTTGTGTTTATTATGAACAGTGGTGACTGTGCACCGAGTGGTGCTTTTGGTGCTTTGGTGGTGCTTTTGGTGCTTTGTGGTGCTTTTGGTGCTTTTGGGTGCTTTGGTGGT
>NC_136272.1:64652183-64657183 GCF_964187855.1 Myxine glutinosa | reverse complement strand
GCCCTCTCGCCCTCTCACCCCCTCAGTGCCCTCTCTTGCACGGGCTGCCCGATCCACAACCGGGATCCTCAGGCACCCACTGACACTAACGGCTCCCAGAGCCCACCTGCGGCCTCACCTGGCCGACATCCTCACAGTGGTGGAGTGCCCAAACCAACTACACACACTAACAGGCTACACGCCCAGCCATTTCCACAACACTAATGCACCCATCCACAATACCATTCTGCAACCGCACCACAAATGCCAATATCCAACCACAATTTACCTATACCCTCTACCTAACACTTACACTACCCGCCCCGGGTACTCGTGAAAGGGGTCCACTCTTCCCCCATCCACACCTTCGCACCATGCACACCACTCCGTACCACTTACTCCAACTCTCTCCACACCACTCATTCTCTGCTCCATGTATTCCACACACCTGTACTTGCACACCTGTGCTCTCACACCTGGTGCCACCTGCACCCTTCTCTCCCCAAGCGCATTCGCGCTGATCCACAACACTCACTACTCATACACTGCTCCACACACCTGTTCAGTTGCACACCTGTGCAATCACACCTGTTCCATCCTCACACAGCATCATCTCATCTAACTACTCCCCTCTGAAACTTGCGCTTCCCAGTCGTCCCTTTAAACTATTGCGCTCCCTCGTCATTATAATCCACACTAATCTACCTGCATCCCCACTACAGGTATCAGTCACTAACTAACCTTAACGTTACCTAATGTCATCTTCGCTAGATCCCTATCAATATAACCAAGCCCTCCCGGGCTAGTTTTCACTGCCATCAACCCCCATAATCTAGTGCTCCTTTGCCCCACATTTGTGAGGGATGACAGAGGTGCCATCCCACCACATCGGGCATCTCCCACTACCAATTTTGCTCATCAAATTTCAACAAATCAAAAATTTGCCAATCACTACCCATCATCTGCCAATCATTACTGCCAATCCTTTGCCAATCATCAAATTTTGTTTTTTTCTAATTTTGGGTCCAAAACACTAACCTCATCACACAGTCTACTTATTACATCCTCTCGGTGCGCCAATTCACGTCGACAGCCCGGCTTCGTACAGCCGAGCAATGAACGCGGGTTCTTTGGTGCCGGCGGCTGGATGCGTCCGGCACTCGGTGCAGGGACGGGGGCTTACCCGGGCCGAGATCCCACGCACCACCTCGGCGTGGAGCCATCCAATGTCCCGATCTCGACCTGCCGGCACGTCTCAACAAAAAGTGGTCGCCATGACGACCCTTCCTATCGGGCTGCCCGCTCCGCCTAGTGGAGCCCGGACGCGGCCGTTCAAAGCGAGGCCCAGCGTGGATCGCGTACGGCGGTTCTTTCGAAACCGCCGTGGTTCGGATCCCCGCTGGTCCTCGCGGCACGCGAAGCTGCCCGACGCGCACCGAGGGCCCGATTCGGCTAAAAGTCGCTCTAACCTCTAACCCGGTTACCTTCGATGCCTCACCTGCATGCTTACACCCCGCAGCCCGTTCCTTGCTCACACATCCAGCCGTTTCCATGCTCCTCGTCGTACCTTCTCTAACACACCCAGGTACACTCATTCCCCTCCCAGCCTTGGTCACACACCTGACCACCGAACACTTTGGCACACATTCGTTGGTCGCACACCTCACCAACACACCTCTTCGCGCCCCCTCCTCGGTCACCTCCTCTGTGACAATCACAGGTGTGCCCTCACTCGCACACCCAACCACGTGCCTCATGACCAATTCCAGCGTGCATTCCCACACACGCTCTACCATTCCAGGTGTGCATCCTTCCATTCCAGGTGTACATCCTTTCTCACCTGTCACAACGAACTCACGCTCCGTGTCACTCTTACTACTCTCACCTTCACTCTTGACAGCGCACTCACCCTTACTCTCGACAGCGCACTCTTTCCTCATGCACCTGTCCGTTACACACCTTTCTCGCGCACACTCTCCCGTTACACCCTCTGTAACACTCACCACAGGTGTACACTCTTCCTTACTTTTGACAGCGCACTCTTTCCCCATGCACCTGTCCGTCACACATCTTTCTCGCACACCCTCTCCCGTTACATCCTCTGTAACACTCACCACAGGAGTGCATTCTCCCTTTACACCCTCCGTAACACTCCTCACTACGCGCTTCCATGTGCTCCCTCGCACACGCGCTTCGACCAACTCACTCTTGACGGCACCCTCACTCCTTGGCACGCACTTTTTCCTCACACACCCCAGAGTCGGACTTTCTCGCACACCTCCTTTTTCGCACACCAGACCTGTCGCACACTTCACCAACGGCCTCTCACGAACACCCGGGTCCATCTCGACCCCCAAGCTTCTTAAATCACCTGGTGCATCATACGCACGACCATATTGGTCACCACTTACACCGGGTCCTCTTCCTCTTCGCTTCTCCTCCATCACCTGCGAATCCCTCATCCGGTTAATGAGCACATCATCACGATCCGAACACAGACTTTGGACCAATTCTTTTATCTCCTCTTTTATCTCTTTCTTATCCCCTCTCCGTCGCTTCTTAATTTCGCTCACCCCTTCTTCCACTTCTTCTAATTTCTGCTTCACCTCTTTTATTCCCCGGTACGTCTCCTCAAGTTCGTCCTCCAAGGCTACCTTGACCGTTTCCATGTGCGTCCTCACCTGCCGGTCCTTCGTCTCCATTACCTCTGTCACCTCGTCCAACCTCGTTGTCAGTCCCTCACGTACCATCTGACATTCCCTCTTCGTCGCTATCAAGTCGTCTTTTAGTTCTTTCTGTGTCGCTTTTAACCCTCCTAGTACCGCAGTGTTCCTTTGTACCTGCTCCACTAACTCAGTCTGTCCCACCGTCAGCTGTTCCACCTCCTGCGTCAGGTCCTCGAAGGCCCCCTTGTAACTTTACAGTCCCCTTTCTCACCTCCTTCTCCATGTGCTCCTTACAGTGCCTCACCTCCTCGCGCACTCCTCCGACCTCCTCACTCACACCTCTTCTGATCTCTTCTCCCATCACTTGCATCTCCTGCCCCGATGCCACCCTCATCTGCTCCATTTCCTCCCTGTGAGCATCCAACTTAGTTTCTACCCCCATTCTGACCCCCTCTATCTGCTGCCCCATTTGTTTAACTTCCCTTTCCGCTTGGTCCCTCATGTCCCTCAGTTTGCCTTCCATACTGTTTTCTAACCCCTCTAACCCCTTTTTCATCCCTTCCATTTGATTCTCCTGAATGGCCATTCTGTTTTCTACCCCCATTAACCCCTCCTGTATTTCCCCTAATCTATTGTCTAATCCCTCTATTCTACTCCCTAACCCTCCGATCTGGGCCCCCATGTCCTCCCTCAATTTCTTGCTATTGGACCCCATGTCCTCCCTCAATTTCTCGCTATTGGACCCCATCCTTTGTTCTAACCATTGGCTATTGGCCCCCATGTCCTCCCTCATTGCCCCCATACTGTTTTTTACTTCTTCATTATTCTTGTCCATAAGGGCCTTCATTTGCATAAAAAAAAGGTTCAAATCCACCGGTGGCGCTACTACGGTCGCGGGCGCGGTCGCCGTGGCCATGTGTGAGGCGCCATTTTGCGCGCCCGTAACCTCGTGCGCGACTACGCTATTTTGCGAACCTGCCACCCTCACTGCTTCGCTCTCCTCATGTCCCTCAATTTGGTCCTGGATCGACCCTGCCTCACTCTCCTCTACCGGAACCCAGCCGTCTTGATCCGCCATAGCGCGACTTTCAAAATTCGGGTTTTTATTTTTTTTGTAAAACACAATCAAATTTCGGTCACTTGTAATTTTGAGCGCTTTAAGCACGCTTCGGGTCCGATCTCACTCCTCGACACCAATTGTTACTTAATAACACAATTGGTGTTCCAAAATTTGGGCCTAACAAATTTAGTCCCAGGTCCGAATCCAACTCCTGACAACCAATTGTTACAGACGCGGTTTTAGATGTTAGTTTACCGAGCGGTTTGGTATTACCGCGTCCGCACAGGTACTCCCCGATTAGAACCCTATCCCGCCCGATTCCACTCGAACGTTGGCCAAATCGCGCTATGCTAAATCAATGAAGGAAAGGACACAACGGCTGGGATTAATGCAACGACACAAGGGGTACAGTTCTCAAGACCTCCGGAGGAGGATATAATTTGGTTATGCAGAAACGGGTAGATTACACGGCAAGAGGTAAAGCACAGCAAGATGGGCACTTAGACACAGTCTTATCTTATCCCCGACAGACCACAGACAAACGGGACAAGACTGACTTACACAGGGATGGATGGCAAGGAAGGGCAGGCAGTCGATCGCACAAGGTGCACCTTGGCTCAGGGGCAGAGTCAACACGGTCCGGTCCAGAGATGCGGGGAGGTATATTTCAGCGCTCGGAGGTGGCGTCTTCTCTCTCCAAGCTGGGGGCGCATCTGACGTCACCTCCCTCTTCCTGGTTCCTGCGCATGTCCAGCGGGGAGTGACACGCCCTCGGCTCGTTAGCTCCGCCCCAGATGGAATCGGTCCGCCGCTTCCATTGGGTGCGGGGGGTTACCGGGCTCCGCCCTTGACGAGGAGCTGACAGCGAGCCCCTGCGTGGTAACCCCGTCGGAGCACATGCTCAATGGCGGCTAACCAAGCCGGAGTGAGGACGCACACTCCCCGCGCCGCCGCCGCTGTTGTTGTAGTTGTTGTTGTAGTACCATGAGGAAGAGCTGCGGGGAGGTATTGGGAGGTCCTAAACTTCTAACGGTGCCATACAATCACATTCTGGTGCAACGAAGAGTCAGAATTAATGGAAACGAGTCCTTAACTGACATAGACTAAGAATAACTAGCAAGATGTCCTATAGTTGTCTACATGAGATGCGGTGAACCTGGGCACGACATTTAATGGGGGAAATAGGGGAAGGTCGGTTCTACAGAGTGTTGTTTCCAGAAAATGGGACTAGGGAATGGGGGATTGGGGATAGTTGGGAAGTATTGGGGAAATAGGGGAATATTTACAAGCGGATA